>NW_026068132.1:892761-922775 GCF_014885135.2 Alexandromys fortis | reverse complement strand
GAAACTGCTTCTCCTACCCAAGATTCATCATTATAGCTAAACGTTTCAACATGCTGAATCCATTCATCCATAGGTGCTGATATAGACTTTAAAGGCCCAATTATCTTTTTGTATTCTATGTTTGCAATCTCAAAAGCTAGAGATTCAAGAAGTATTTGTCTAGATTCTGGGTCTGTTACCCCTATGTCCAGAGCCTTAATTCATCTTTGCAAAAAGTCAATAAAGGGTTCTCTCTGTCCCTGCCTATTTCTGGTATATGATTCAACCCTTTTTGCTGAATCTTGTATCCTATTCCAAGCATTTAAAGCTTCTTGGTGACATAGACACAGTACTTCATTGTCATAAAGAGCTTGGACCTGTGGATCAGCATATTCTCCTGCACCAAGAATTTGATCTTGGGAAACCTCGACACCTTTTGCTCTTTTTTGCTGTTCCATATGTTTGGATTCTTCTCTGAAATAAATTCCAAACATCAAGGAAGGTCCCTTATCTAAAACTGCAGACACTAACTGATGGAAATCATAGTGGGTAGCTCTAGCATTAGAAGCCCAAGTCCTTATCATTTCCTTTACATATGCATTGTGCAAGCCAATATTAACAATAGCCTGCTTAATTTCTTTTAGAGCATTCATTGCTATTGGCGTCCATCTAGCTTCTCTGACTCCCTTTGAGCCTTTAGAAGTTGACACTTTGTCAGAATTAAGTATATGGTATGCCGGTAAAACCCTGGGTAAGCCAGTTCTGATAGCTGGTGTTGGCCTTGTATTCTGTCCTTGTGCCTTATTACTCTGTTCACCAGCTCCAATAATTTCTTCAATCATTTCAAGTCTTTTTATTATTGTCTTTATTATTGCCTCTTTTGAATCCTGAATCTCCTGACCTGCATGAGTTTCTAGTAAAGATAGTATGGTTCTTGGGAGTGCCATATTCTTCCTAAATGATAGAATATGCAAAAGAATACTAAAACCTAGTAACCAGTAAATTAAGTTATCCTCATAGTCATATAAACCTTGCATGATAAGACCCATTGTATTGGTAGCCCAAACAGTAAAATTCAGGTTGGAAATTAAAACTGCCATATTACCTATTATCCAGCAGGTGGCGCTGTTGCCAAGTTGCGACAAAAACGGGGTCCTGTTTCAGGCCTAATATTTGTTAAAAACTGGGAAATGCAAGTTGCTCAAAAAAGTAAATGTAATTAAATCAATTCTGTACACAGAACCATAAACCCAGAATCCAGGGGTAGAGAAGAGTAACCCAGAAGCCATGTATGCCTCCACGTGACAGAGTCACCCTGAGGGGTCGTAGCTTTCGGCAACCACATGCTCTGGTTCGCACCACTTAAGAGCTGTACTTGCAAGGGAGATTTAAAAACGACTCAGAAAAGAGTAAACCACGCAGGCAGAGACTACGCGGACCCGTGGAGTTTAAATCCATGTGGGGAGGCAGATGATAGGGTGCGTGGGGACTTGAAGTCAATCTGAGGTGTCTAAAAAAATATAAAGAACTGCAGCAAGAAAAGCCAGTGTGTGATAATTTATATTAAACTGCTGGCTCCACGCACAAGGCACAGGCTACAAGGCTGCCGCAAGGCACAGGCCGTGGCTGAGGAAGGGAGGGCTCGCGCCAAGCTGAACTTGCGGCCCGCAGCTGAGCGGGGGAAGGAGAGGTCCTAAAAGCCAAACGTTCAGGCACCAGATGAAGGCGTTAGTCACGAACAATGCCACACCAGTTTGGAGTTATGATTAATAGGGTGGTATTTATTTAAAGGGGAAAAAACTTACAGATTACCATCCCAGACAACAGCCCTCTGCGCAACCAGGAAGGGAGTCTAGTCACCGGAGGAGCAGGAAGTGAAGACAGCGAGCGGAGGAAGTAGCCGTTCTTTTTAAAGGGAGAGAAACCACGCCCCAATGGATTGGTATCTCAGCAGCTATTGGTTGGAGGGGCGGAAGGACCTCCCACAACACAGCCGGGCTTCCTTGGACCTGTTTTGAAGGGCATTAGTCCCCAACCATGAGGGCTTTGTTCACCCCAAAGTATTCACTTTCACATCACTGCCTTGAGGGTGGGTGGGACTTTAAAAATTGATGGATGGGGTTCACAAACTTTTTTAATTTATTTTTATTTAACATGTTGACAAAAGTTTCTATCCTGCCCAGTCCCAAAGAAACTATATTAATTACAACACTGCTTGGCCAATGGTTCAGGCATATCCCTAGCTAGGTCTTACATCTTAAATTAACCCATTTCTATTAAGCTATATATCACCACAATGCTGTGGCTTACCAGTAATGTTCTGGCACTTTTTTCCTTTGGCAGCTATATGGTATCTCTTTGATTCCACCTAATATATATATATACATATATATCTTCAGGTTTCCCACTTGGCTTCACTCTGCTAAACCATTGGCCAAAACAGCTATATTCATCAGCCAATAAAAACAACACATATACAGAAGGACATTCCACACCATCATTTTCATTGGTGTTTTGCCTGCATGTGTATTTGTGTGAGAGTGACAGAAGCCCTGGAACTGGAGTTACAGACAGCTGTGAGTCGCCATGTGGGTGCTGGGGATGGAACCTGGGTCCTCTGGAAGTCAATGCTCTGAACTGCTAAGCCATCTCTCCAGCCCCAGTTCACAAATATTTAAACCCATAGAAAATTTAGAGGAATTAAATTGACAGACAAAATGCATTTGCTTACTTTACACATTGCTAAATCATTCCCTACTGATGTGTATCAGTTTCAACCACTACTACTCATTTGTGAGAGCCTGACAGCTGCCAACCCTGGCTTCCATTAGTTTGTTGAATCTTTATCAATCATAATTTTAAGATGGTAGTTGAGCATTTTGGTTTTTTATGGGTTTTTCTTTTTTATTATTTTTATTTATATATTTATTAAATATTTCTGTCTCTTCCCCACCTCCGCCTCCCCTTTCCCTCCCCCTCCCCCAATCAAGTCCCCCTCCCTCGTCAGCCCAAAGAGCAATCAGGGCTCTCCGTCCCGTGGGAAGTCCAAGGAAAACCCTCCTCCATCCAGGTCTCGTAAGGTGAGCATCCAAACAGCCTAGGCTCCCACAAAGCCAATACATGCAATAGGATCAGAGCATTTTGTTTTTAATATTTATTTTACATGTATATGTGTTCTGCCTGCATGTATGTTTGTGTGCCATGTGTGTGCAGTGTCCTCAGAGGCCAGAAGAGGGCATCCGATATCCTGGAACTTGAGTTACAGATGGTTGTGAACTGACGTGTGGGTGCTGGAAATTGAACTGTGGTCCTCTGGAAGAGCAACCAGTGCAAGCTCTACTCCATTCCTTATGTCTGAGCATTTTAAAGCTGTATTTCTTTCTTTACTGGTGAGATTTGGTTTGGGGGCAACTTGAGTTTTGGGTTTTGTTGTTGTTGTTGTTTGGAGTACAGGAATGAGCTTGGGGTCTCGTGCATGCTAAGCAAGTTCTCTTCCATGGATCCATAGTCCAAAATTGAGCTTTTTCATATATTCAGGGGTAATTTTTCTTTCTGTGAATATTTGGTATTTTCTCTCATAATTCTAAGGGTTCATGTCTTTTGTACTGATTTGTAGAGATTATTTATACATTACAAAAATTATATTATTCTAAGACAGAACCAGGTTTAAACAATGCTTAGCCACAAACCCAACCCTACACAAAGTACTAGTAGTAAAACTCCAACCCAAAGGTGTCAGCTACACCCACAAAAACACAGACAATAGATGGTCTCACAGCAGCAAACCCCCAAAAAGTGAAACGTACACACAATAACATCACCTACAACAAAAACTAAGTTGACAGAAACTAGAAATCACTGGTCATTGATATCCCCTGATAAAAAATAGACACAATTCACCTATAAAAAGAAACAGGTTAATAGATCAAATACAAAAACAGAATCCATCCATCTGCTGCATACAAGAAATACACCTCAACCTCAAAGACAGACATCACCTTAGAGTAAAGGGTTGGGAAAAAATGTCCAATCAAATGGACCTAAGAAACAAGCTAGGGTAGCTATCGTAATATCTAACAAAATGGACTTCAAACTGAGATCAATCAAAAGAGACAAAGAAGGACATGTTTTGTCGCAGGAAAAATCCATCAAGAGGAAATATCAATACTAAACATCTATGTCCCAAATACAAGGGCATCATCATATGTCAAAAAAAAAAAAACATTTCTAAAGCTTAAGGCACACCTTAAATCCTACACACTAATAGTGGGAGACTTCAACACCCCACTCTCACCACTGGACAGTTCTGTCAGACAGAAAATTAACAGAGAAATAAGGGAACTAACAGATGTTATGACTCAAATGGACTTAACCAACATCTATAGAACATTCCATCCAAACATAAAAGAATATACCTTCTTCTAAGCACTTCATAGAAACTTCTTAAAAATTGACAACATACTAGGTAACAACACAAACCTCAACAGATGCAAAAAAAAAAGGAATAATCCCATGTATCCTATCAGATCACCATGATTTAATGTATGACTTCAACACCAACACTAATTTCAGAAAGCCCACAAACACATGGAAATTAAACAATACTCACCTGAATTACCAATGGGTCAAGGAAGAAATAAAGAAAGGAATAAAAGACTTCCTTAAATTCCATGAAAATGACCACACACCAAACCCAAATTTATGGGACACAATTAAAGCAGTGTTAAGAGGAAAGTTCATCGCGCTAAATGCCTACATAAAGAAGCTGGAAAAATCCTACACTAGTAAATTAATAGAATGTTACTAGAAGAAGGGGACCCCTTGTTCCATCCCAGCCACCCAGCTAGCTTACACCTGAAATAACCATACAGAACTGTATTCATTAAAGCACTGCTTGGCCAATTAGCTCTAGTTTCTTATTGGCTAATTCTTACATCTTAATTTAACCCATTTCTATTAATCTGTGTATTGCCATGTGACCATGGCTTACTGGCAAGATTCTAACCAGAGTCTATCTCAGGCAGAAGATCCATGGCGTCTCTCACTCTGCTCTTCTTCCCAGCATTCAGTTCTGTCTTCTCTGCCTACCTAAGTTCTGCCCTATCAGGCCCAAAGCAGTTTCTTTATTCATTAACCAATGAAAGCAACACATGAACAGAAGGACCTCCTACACCATTTCCCCTTTTCTGTAACTTTAACATAGTAAAATTACATAAAACAAAAGAGTTATCAAGCAAGAATTACAGTTACAATATTTATATCTACTGTATCTTTTATCATAACTAAGGAAAACTATAACTATAAATTCTTTAACTCCATCAAAGACCCCAGAATGATATAATATTATGTAAGTAAATAGGAAGTGCATTGTAAGCAACTTCCAAATGTCTAGAAATGACAGAGACATCTAGCTGCCTGGACAGTCACCCAAAGTACTTACTTCTGTATCATTGGGGCATCCACCTTTGGCCTTCAGGCCCATAGTATCCTGCAGACTTTCCCATGAAGCAGGAAATTTCAAAAACAGTTCCACTTATATTGGCAGTTTGCAGTTACTTCCTTCTGTGTCCTGCAGAATGTCTTGCAGATTCTTTCATGAAACAGGAACCCCGAAAGATCATCACACCTTTAGGCAAGTTCAGCAGTCATCTCTCTGTGAGTACTGCATGTCCAGTGAAGCAGTCCAGACAAGAGCAGTTTCTTGCCCAAATGGCTAGCAAACTCCATAAGGAGCCTCTTTGATGCCCATCTTCCTCTTGAAGTAGCTGCTGCTGCCAGGAGCAGATGCGTCTCATTGTCATAAAAAGTCCTAAGTTATTAAAACATTTTAAATGCCATATTCTGTAGTCCTTGAAAGACATGAACAATGTCTATCCATCTGAAATATATCTATGCAGCGCTAGAAAATCTAACTAACATGACTACAAATGTGACTACTATAGATGAGTATCTATTAAACTATATTTCTTAATTATACATTACATTTTTAAATGAACTATACAATCACAATACCTTAGTCAAGAGCAGAAATATACATATAACAATACTGACCTTTAATTTGTATCAATAAAACCAAGATCCATATCAATGCAAGTTATTCATATCTATATCATAGCCCCCTTTAAATGTAAACAAATATTTGCAAACAATATTTGGGAATATGGGCACAGTTCTTTCTCTCTAAACTTTTTCCTGCTGTATGGGGGCTCTATTAATCAGGTCTTCCATGGTATATCCTATTGCTAGGTTCATCCCAATCACAGTTGGGCAAAGTAACTTTTTGAGGGTATTCACAGCGACCTTTCAGGAGGCCTTGGTCCATGAAATCATGTTGGTGTAGAAGCAATCCACAGGTTCTCATCTTCTGTGAAAACAAAAGAAGAACCTCTCTTCCAAAGTACCATATCCTTAGACCCAAATTCTGAAGTCAAGATACCTTTATAATATACATATTGGTTTAGCTTAGCAGCCCATACAATGAAATGTCTCTCTGTACTTAGCTCTTTCACAGTCAAAAAATTCAAAGAAAACACAATATACATAATCCAGACTCTCTGTGAATTTTCCATTTTTACGTGGCTTATTTTTTATTTCTTTTAATCTATGGCTATCTGTACTCTGTTTCTTTAAAGACTCTACCCATTTAAAGCATTAACTTTATTTTATGACTCTCTATACTCTTTTTCTTCTCTCTCCCAAGCCTACATAACCCATCCAACACTGTGACCCATTTAAAGGTCGTTTATGTCTGAATATGTCCTACTGTGAATCTGTAATTCTTTAATGCCCAGGAGCACTTTTTAAAATACTAAGCGCTTTTTAAAAACTTAAGTTCCACCATTATTAAGGGTAATATAGTAATGCTTGTTTGCCCAGTCTAAAACTTAAGCTGTACCATTATTATGGTAAATACAGTAGTTTCTGCCCTGCTCAGCACAGTCCAGCATGACAGAGTGGAATGTACCTCTGAGCCATGCACAGTGCCCCAATTCCAAGCACACAGCCAGTCCAAGTTGCCATCAAGCAACCCTCAAGCAGCACGATGCTCACAACCCCCATCCAAGTGCTTGGTCTCCCGAAAGAGCCAGAGGTCACACTGGCAGCATAGCCCAGAAATCCAGCATTTCAAAACCTTTTAAGTAAAAACATAGCTTTTACTGCTACGTATGGCTGAATCAGGAAAATCTCTCTAGAAGCTGTAGCAAGCAGTCAGCAAGCATTAAGAAGCTATGTTAAACTCTGTAATTTTTTTGTAGAACTTTTTTAAGCCCTCTTAGGTTTTATGTGGAATTACTTGGCCCCACGTTGGGTGCCAAATGTTACAAAGAAGGGGGTCCCTTGTTTCCTCCCAGTCACCCGGCTAGCTTACACACAAAATTACCACAACAGAACATTTGAAAACTATTGAACAAAAAGAAGGAAACTCACTCAGGGGAACTAAATGGCAGGAAATAATCAAGTTGAGAACTGAAATCAACAAAATAGAAACAAAGAAAACAATATAAAGAATCAATGAGACAAAGAGTTGGTTCTTCGAGAAAATAAACAGAATAGACAAACGTTTATCCAAATTAACCCAAAGGCAGAGAAAGAATATCCAAATTAACAAAATCAGAAATGAAAAAGGGGACATAACAACAGACATGGAGGAAATCCAGAGAATCATCACGCCATACTTCAAAAACATGTACTCCCCCAAAAATTGTACAACTTAAAGAAAATGGATAATTTTCTGTATAAATATCACTTACCAAAATTAAATCAAGGCCAGATAAGCAAATTAAACAGACTTATAACCACTAAGAAAATAGAAACAGTCATCAACAGTCTCCCAAAAAAAAAAAAAAAAAAAAAAAAAAGCCCAGGACCAGATAGTTTCAGTGCAGAATTCTAGATGATTTTCAAATAACTAATACCAATGCTCCTCAAATTGTTCCACACAATAGAAACGTAAGAAATTTTGTTAAATTCTTTTTATGAGGCTACAGTTACCATGACACCCAAACCACACAAAAACACTACTAAGAAGGAGAATTACAGACCAGTCTCACTCATGAACATTGATGCAAAAATACTCAATAAAATACTGGCAAACTAAGCACAAGAACACATCAGAAAAATGATCCACCATGACCAAGTAGGCTTCATCCTAGAGATGCAGGGCTGGTTCAACACATGAAAAGCTGTCAGTGCAATCCACCATATAAACAATCTGAAAAAAAAAAAACACATGATCATCTCATTAGATGCTGAAAAGCATTCAACAAATTTTTTTATTTGAAAGATTTATTACAAAATTTAAAGATATACTTTTTATTACTTAAAAAAACACCAATCCAAATTTTCACTCCCTCCCCCTCCTCCAAGTCCCCTCCTTCTCCCTCCAAAGACCCTCCCCCACCCCTCCAACCCTAAGGGAGTGCCATGCACCCCACCCTGTGAAAAGTCCAAAGCCTTCCCTACTACATCTATGTTGAGCAAGGTCTACATCCAAAGAGAACAGGATTCCATGAAGCCGGTATATGCAAAAGTAGAGACACATCCCAGAGTCACTATCAGTGGCCCCTCAGTCTTCCCCAGCTGTCAACCCTTCAGAGGGTCTTGGTTGTTCCCATGCTCGTTCACTCACAGTCCAGTTGGAGTTGGTGAGTTCCCATTAGCTCAAGCAAACTGCCTCAGTGGATGACCCCTCATGGTCTTGAATTCCTGGTTCATACTCTCACTCCTTCCACTCTTCAAATGGATTTTTGGAGCTCAGTCCAATGCTCCTATGTGGGTCATTGCCTCTGTTCCCATCTGTTGTTGGACAAAGGTTCTATGGTGATATTTAAGATAATTATCAGTCTGGCTACAGGGTAAGGTCAGTTCAGACACCTTCTCCTCTATTGCTTAGAGTCTTATCTGAGGTCATCCCTGTGGGTTCCTGGGCATTTTTCTACAGCCAGGTTTCTTGCTAACTCCATAATGGCTCCCTCAATCAAGATATCTCTTTCCTTGCTCTCATACCTGTCCATCCTCAATCTTGAATATCCCATTCCCTCAAGTTCTCCTCAACCCCCCTTCTCCACTTCCTTCTACTCCCCACACCCCTGCTCCTAAATTTTTATCTGATTCCAATTTACAGGTGAGTCTATATATGTTTTTGTTTGGGTTCAACTTATTACTTAGCTTCTCTAGGACCCTGAACTATAGGCTCGTTGCCCTTTGTTTATGACTAGTATCCACTTATGAGTGAGTACATATCATATTTGGTTTTTTGGGTCTGGGTTACCTCACTCAGGATAATGTTTTCTAATTCTGTCCATTTGCATGCAAAATTCAGGATATTATTTTTTGCTGCTAAGTAGTACTCTAATGTGTAGATGTGCCACACTTTCTTTATCCATTCTTCAGTTGAGGAGCATCTAGGTTGTCTCCAGGTTCTGGCTATTACAAATAATGCTGCTATGAACATAGTTGAACAAATGCTTTTGTAATATAATTGAGCATCTTTTTGGTATATTACCAAGAGTAGTATTGCTGGATCCTGAAGTAGGTTGACTCCCAATTTTCTGAGAAACCACCACACTGATTTCCAAAGTGGTTGCACAAGTTTGCATTCCCACCAGCAATGGATGAGTGTTCCCCTTGCTCCACAAACTCTCCAGCATAAGCTATCATTAGTGTTTTTAATCTTAGCCATTCTGACAGGTATAAGATGGTATCTCAAAGTTGTTTTGATTTGCATTTCCCTGATAGCCAAGGAAGAAGAACATGTCTTTAAGTATCTTTTGGCCATTTGCAATTCTTCTGATGAAAATTCTCTATTTAGTTCAGTACACCAGTTTTTAACTGGATTATTTAGAATATTAATGTCTAATTTCTTGAGTACTTTATACATTTTAGAGATCAGTCCTTTGTCTGATGTGGGGTTGGTGAAGATTTTTTTCCCATCCAGTAGGCTGTCTTTTTGTCTTATTGACTGTGTCCTTTGCTTTACAGAAGCTTCTCAGTTTCAGGAGATCCCATTTATTTGATTCTCTTATTGTCTGTGATACTGAGGTTATATTTAGGAAGTGGTCTCCTGTGCCCATGCATTGAAAGTTACTTCCCAATTTCTCCTCTATCAGGTTCAGTGTGATCAGATTTATATTGAGGTCTTTAATCCATTTGCACTTGAGTTTTGTGCATGGCAACAGATATGGATCTATTTTCATTCTTCTACAGCTTGACATCCAGTTATGCCAGCACCATTTGTTGAAAATGTTTTTTTCCATTGTATCTTTTTTGCTTCTTTGTCAAAAATCAGGTGTTCATAGGTATGTGAAATAATATCTGAGTCTTCAACTCGATTCCATTGGTCAACGACTCTGTTTTTATGCCATTACCAAGCTGTTTTCATTACTGTAGCTCTGTAATAGAGCTTGAAGTCAGGGATGGTAATGCCTCCGGCAGTTCCTTTATTTTACAGGATTGTATTGGCTATCCTGGGTTTCTTGTTTTTCCATATGAAGTATCATTCTCTCAAGGTCTGTGAAGAATTGTGTTGGGATTTTGACTGGGATTGCATTGACTACTTTGGTAAGACTGCCATTTTTACTATGTTTACTACTATCCAAGAACATGGGAGATCTTTCCATTTTCTGGTATCTTCTTCAATTTCTTTCTTCAGAGACATAGAGTTCTTGTCAAATAGGTCTTTCACATCCTTTGTTAATGTCACCCCAAGATATTTTCTGTGATTTGTGGCTATCGTGAAAGGTAATGTTTCTCTTATTTCCCTCTCAGCTTCTTTATCCTTTGTGTATAGGAGGCCTACTAATTTTTTTAGTTGATCTTGTATCCTGCCATTTCACTGAAGGTATTTATCAGCTGTAGGAGTTCTCTGGTAGAATTTTTTGGGTCACTTATATACTTTATTACATCATCTGCAAATAATGAAAGTTTAACTTCTTCCTTTCCAATTAGAATCCCCTTGATCTCCTTTTGTTGTCTTAATGTTATTGCTAAAACTTCAGAACTGTGTTGAAGAGATACGGAGAGAGTGGACAGCCTTGTCGTGTTCCTGATTTTAGTGTAATCGCTTTGAGTTTCTCTCCATTTAATTTGATGTTAGCTGTCAGCTTGCTATATATTGCTTTTATTATATTTAGATATGATCCTTGTATCCCTAATCTATTCAAGACCTTTATCATGAAGGGATGTTGAATTTTGTAAAATGTTTTTTCTGCATCCAATGAAATGATCATGTTGTTTTTTTCTTTCAGTTTATTTATATGATGGATTACATTGATAGATTTTTGTATGTTGAACCAGCCCTGTATCTCTGGGATGAAGCCTACTTGGTCGTGATGGATGATTTTTTCGATGTATTCTTGGATTCAGTTTGCCAGAATTTTATTGAGAATTTTTGCATCCATGTTCATGAGTGAGATTTGTTTGTAATTATCTTTCTTGGTTGAGTCTTTGTGCGGTTTTTGTTATCAGGGTAACTGTAGCTTCATAAAAAGAATTTGGCAGTGAGCCTTCTATTTCTATTATGTGGAACACTTTGAAGAGTATAGGTATTAGCTCTTCTTGAAAGTTCTTGGGGAAATCAGCACTAAAACCATCTGGCCCTGGGCTGTTTTTGGTTGGGAGGTTTTTTGATGACAGCTTCTATCTCCTTGCAGCTTATGTGTCTATTTAAATTGCTCCCCTGGTCTTGATTTGATTTTGGTAGGTGGTATCTATCTACAAAATTGTCCATTTCTTTTACATTTTCCAGTTTTGTGGAGTAAAGATTTTTGTAGTAGGACCTAATGATTCTCTGAATTTCCTCAGTGTTTGTTGTTATGTCCCCCTTTTCATTTCTGATTTTGTTAATTTGGATGTTCTCGCTCTGCCTTTTGATTAGTTTGGATAAGGGTTTGTCAATCTTGTCAATTTTCTCAAAGAACCAGCTCTTTGTTTCAGTTATTCTTTGTATGGTTTTCTGTATTTCTATTTTGTTGCTTTCAGCCCTCAACTTTATTATTTCCTGTCTTCTCCTTTGGGGTGAGTCTGCCTCTTTTTTTCTAGAGCTTTCAGGCATGCTGTTAGGTCACTGGTGTGAGCTTTCTCCATTTTCTTTATGTTGCCACTCAGAGCCTCTTAGCACTGCTTTCATAGTGTCCCATAGGTTTGGATATGTTGTGCCTTCATTTTCACTGAATTCAAGGAAGATTTTAATTTCTTTATTTCTTCCTTGACCCAGGGGTGGTTCAGTAGTTGACTATTCAGTTTCCATGAGTTTGTAGGCTTTTGGGGGGTAGTATTGTTGTTAAATTCTAACTTTACTTCATGGTGATAAGACACAGGTGGTTACTCCAATTTTTTGTATCTGTGGGTGTTTGCTTTGTTACCGAGTATGTGATCAATTTTAGAGAAGGTTCCATGAGGTGTTGAGAAGAAGGTATATTCTTTCCTGTCTGGGTGGACAGGAAAGTGTTCTCTAGATGTTTGTTAAGTCCCATTTGATCCATTACATCTGTTAGTTCTCTATATCTCTGTTAAGTTTCTGTCTGTTTGACCTGTTCATTGTCAAGAAAGGAGTGTTGAAATCTCCTACTATTAGTGTGTGGGGTTTGATGTGTGATTCAAGTTTCAGTAATGTTTCTTTTACATATGTGGGTGCTCTTGAATTGGGGGCATAGACATTCAGGATTGAGACTTCATCTTGATGAACTGTTCCTGTTATGAGTATAAAGTGTCCTTCTTCATCTCTTCTGATTGATTTTAGTTTGAAATAAATTTTGTTAGATATTAGTATAGACACACCCGCTTGTTTTTAGGTCTATTTGATTGGAAAACCTTCCCCAACCCTTTATTCTGAGGTACTGTCTGTCTTTGAGGTTGAGTTGTGTTTCTTGTAAACAGCAGAATGTTGGATCCTGTTTATGTATCCATTCTCTTAGCCTGTGTCTTTTTATAGGTGAATTGAGACCATTCATATCAAGTGATAATAATGACCAGTGGTTGCTAACTCCGGTTCTCTTTTGGTAGTAGTGTTTGTGTGTTTCCCTTCTTTAGGTTATGCTGGTGGGGGTTATCAGATGCCTGTGTTATTGTGGGTGTAGTTAGCTTCCTTGGGTGTGGCTTTCCTTCTAGTACTTTCTGTAAGGCTAGGTTTGTAGATACATATTGTTTAAATCTTTTTTTTTGTCATTGAATACCTTGTTTTCTCCATCAATGTTCTCAATGTTCTGTATGTTTTGTGTTTTGATTATTATGTGGTGAAGGGATTTTTTTTTTGATACAGTCTATTTGGTTTTCTGTAAGCTTCTTGTACCTTCATAGGAATATCTTTCTTAGGTTGGGAAAGTTTTCTTCTATTATTTTGTTGAATATATTTTCTGTGCACTTGAGCTGGAGTTCTTTTTCTACCCCTATTATTCTTAGGTTTGGCCTTTTCATGGTGTCCCAGATTTCCTGAATGTTTTGTGTTAAGAATTTGTTGGATTTAATGTTTTCTTTGACCAATGAGTCTATTTCCTCTATAGTATCTTCAGTGCCTAAGATTCTTTCTTCTATCTCTTGTATTCTGTTGGTTATACTTGTCTCTGTAGTTCCTTTTTGTTTACCCAGATTTTCCATATCCAGCCTTCCCTCGGTTTGTGTTTTTTTTTTTATTATCTCTATATCAATCTTCAAATCTTGAACTGTTTCCTTTACCTGTTTGATTGCTTTTTCTTGGTTTTCTTTGAGGGATTTATTAATTTCTTCCAGCTTTTTGTTTGTCTTCTCCTCCATTTCTTTTTTCTTTTTTTTTTTTTTTACCAGAAAATAACTTTATTTGTTCCAGGGAGCTGGCCGAAGAGCTCTCAGAACTTCTGAAACTGTTTCTTGGTGCCAGCAGCATTAGTGACCTTGAGCACGTTGAAACACAGTCTTGCTCAGGGGACTGTACTCTCCCACAGTGACAATGTCTCCGATCTGTACATCCCTGAAATGGAGACAGGTGCACAGACATGTTCTTGTGGCATTTCTCAAAGTGATTGTACTTTCAGATGTAATGAAGATTGTCCCGGCAGATGACAATGGTCCTCTGCATCTTCGTCTTGGTCAAGACACCAGACAGAATGCAACCTCGCATGGAGACGTTGCCAGTGAACAGGCATTTCTTGATAATGTAGGTGCCCTCGATGGCCTCCTTGGACATCTTGAAGCCTAGACTGATGGTTTTATAGAACCGAGGGAGTTTTTCCTTGCCGGTTTCTCTAAGCAGAACACGCTTCTTGTTTTGAAAGATTGTGGGCTGCTTTTGGTCAGCATGTTTGGTCTGAATATCCGCCATCTTCCCGTCAGCCTGAGGAAAAGAGAGGTGGGATAACTCCCCGGTTTCCTTCTTCACTACCTCTCCTCCATTTTTTTTAAATATTTATTTATTATTTATTATGTATACAATAGTCTATCTGTGTGTATGCCGAAGGCCAGAAGAGGGCACTAGACCTTATTACAGATGGTTGTGAGCCACCATGTGGTTGCTGGGAATTGAACTCAGGACCTTTGGAAGAGCAGGCAATGCTCTTAACCACTGAGCCATCTCTCCAGCCCCGTCTCTCCTCCATTTTTTAAGGGAGTTTTTCACTTCCTCTTTAAAGGTCTCCATCATTTTCATTAAGTAACCTTTAAAGTCGTTTTCTTCTATATCTTCTGGGTAAGGATGATCAAGTCTTCCTGTTGTGTGTCTGTTGGGTTCTGGTGGTACCATGTTGCTTTTTAGGAAGTTGGAGGAGTTCTTGCATTGGCACCTTCCCATCTCTTCCTTCAACCCTTATGTCCACCAAAAACTGGTCTCCATGGAGCTTGCAGGGAACAATGCGTTGGGGGTGATGTAGATGGCTGTCTAGCTGCATTCAACAAAATTTAACACCCTTTCATAATAAAAGTCTTGGAGAGACTAGGGATACAAGGGTCATACCTAAATATAATAAAAGCTATATACAGCAAGCCAACAGCTAACATCAAATTAAATGGAGAGAAACTCAAAGCACTCCCACTGAAATCAGGAACATGTTCTCCATATCTATTCAATATAGTACTTGAAGTTCCAGCTAGAGCAAAAAGACAAAAAAAAAGGAGAACAAGGGGATACAAATCAGAAAAGAACTCAAACTCTCACTATTTGCTGATGATATGATAGTATGTTTAAGTGACCTCAAAAATTCTACCAGGGAACTTTTACAACTTATAAACAGCTTCAGTGATATAGCAGGATACAAGATTAACAAAAACAAAAAACAAAAACAGTAGCACTCTTTATAAAGATAATAATGGACTGACAAAGAAATCAGAGAAATATCACCCTTCATGATAGCCACAAATAACATAAAATACCTTGGGGTAATGCTACCCAAACTGTTGGGACCAATTAAGTCCTAGCCTTCAGCTGCTCTTCCCTGTCTAGAGCCTTCTAATTGAAGTTACTAAAAGCTGTGCTTTGCCTAGAGGATCAGAGGCTGTGATTTTCACCTGTTGGCCATTGACTGCAGGGTATTTAAGCCTCCAAGGTGCTATTAAAGAGAGGCTTTTTGATACCAGTGTTGGAAGGTCTGTGTGTCGGTCTGTCTCTGCGTGTGTATTCTCAACCTCCAGCCCCTTGCCCGAAGCTTGCGAACTGGACTGACAAAGAAATCAGAGAAATATCACCCTTCATGATAGTCACAAATAACATAAAATACCTTGGGGTAATATTACCCAAACAAGTGAAAGACCTGCATGACAAGAACTGTAAAACTTTAAAGAAAGAAATTCAAGAAGACAACAGAAAATGGAAAGACCTCCCATGCTCTTGGGAAGGTAGAATTAACATAGTAAAAATGGCAATCTTACCAAAAGCAATCTACGGATTCAAAAAAAAAGTCCATTAAAATTCCAACAAAATTCTTCACAGACCTCAAAAGAACAATACTCAACTTCATGTGGAAAAACAAAAAACCCAGGGTAGTCGAAACAAACCTGTATAACAAAAGAACTTCTAGTGGCATCATTTTCCGGACTTTAAACTCTACTATAGAGCTACAGTAATGAAAACAGCCTGATATTGGCATAAAAACAGACAGGAGGACCAATGGAAGCAAATCAAAGACCCAGATATTAATTCACACACCTACGAACACATGATTTTTGACAAAGAAGCAAAAAACATAAAACAGAAAAAAAGAAAGCATATTCAACAAATGGCGGCATAACTGGATATCAACACATAGAAGGATGCAAATAGATCCATATCTTTCACCATGCACAAAACTCAGGTCCAAATAGATCAAAGAGCTCTACATAAAACCAACCACACTGAACCTCATAGAAGAGAAAGTGGGAAGTACACTTGAATGCATTGGCACAGGAGACCACTTCCTAAATTTAACAATTAATAAATGGGATCTCCCAAAACTGAGAAGCTTCTGTAAAGCAAAGGATATAGTCAACAAGACAAAATGGCAGTCTACAGATTGGGAAAAGATCTTCACCAACCTCACATCAGACAGAGGACTGATCTTCAAAATGTACAACAAACTCAAGAAACTTGATTCAAAATAACAAACAATCCAATAAAAAAAAAATGAAGTACAGACCTAAACAGAGAACTTTCAACAGACAAATCTCAAAGGGCTGAACGACACTTAGGGAAACGTTCAATATCCTTAGCCATCAGAGAAGTGCAATCAAAACAACTCTAAGATTGCATCTTAAACCTATAAGAATGGCCAAGATCAAAAACACTGATGACAGCTTATGCTGGAGAGGATGTGGGGTAAAGGGAATACGTTTCCGTTTCTGGTGGGAGACTTGTACCATCGCTTTGGAAATAAGCATGGCAATTTCGCAGAAAATTAGAAAACAATCTACCTCAAGACCCAGCAATAACAAAAGATGTTCAATCATACCACAAGGACATGTGCTCAACTATGTTTATAGCAGCATTATTTGTAATAGCCATAACCTGGAAACAACCTAAATGCCCCTCGACTAACTGAAGAATGGATAAGAAAAATGTGGTACATTTACACAGTGAAGTACTGCACAGTGGAAAAAAAAAAAACAATGATGGATCTAGGAAAAAAACATATTGATGGAGGGGGGAGGGGAAAGGCAGGGAGAGGAGCAGAGAAAAATGTAAAGCTCAATAAAATCAATTTTAAAAAAACATATAGAGTGAGGTAACCCAGACTCAGAAAGACAAATATAATACATATTCACATATAAGTGACTTTTAGACATAAAGCAAAGAAAAACCAGCCTACAATTCACAATCCCAGAGAAACCAGACAACATAGAGGATCCTATGAGAGACATATATGGATCTCCATAGGAAGGTAAAAAAGACAAGATCTCTTAAGTAAATTGCAAGCATGGGGGTCATGGGAGAGGGAGTAGGAAAAGATATATAGCTCAATAGAAACAATAAAAAATGTTAAATTAAAAATATACTAAATGAGCTGTAGATACCTTTTTACTTTGTGTTTATTTTTACTGAAAAATGGATAAAACCCTCTTGGTGGATGTTTCCCCCATATAACTACAAGTGTCTCCTGCCCCTCTTTATTTCCAGGACCCTGGGTAGAACCCAGGGCCTCATGTACGCTAGAGAAGCACTCTGCCCTTTACCATTGGAAATACCATTTATCCCCAGCCTAGCTTCTTTTTCTCAATAATTCTTTTTTGTCTTAAATTTTATGTGATCTGATAGTAATATTCCTATCCGCAGCTTTTTTTTAGCATTAATAATTCCCCAGCATACTTTTTTTGTATATCCATTTATTTACCATGACATCTTTGTTCAATGTCCGACAGCAGCATATACCTAGATTTTAGCATGCTTTATTTACTCCAGTCTGGCCGTGTTAATATAGATGATTACTTCTCATTTATCATGACCACCAACACTCTCAACTTACTACTCCTGTCTGTCATTGTGTTTTCTCTTCACCATCTCCATTAGTGCGCTCTATCTGCTTTGGTGAACTACCGCAGAGCAAGTGGCCTACAATAGAAGCTTCTGCTTTCACAGTCCGGGAAGAAACCAGAGGTCTAAAATCCAAGTGCCAGCAGGGCCCTGTCCTTGCCTCACACAGCTACTGGTGGCTTTAAACATTCCTAGCTTGTGATTGTCCCACACCCCCTCTACCCACACCATCACATCTCCTGCTGTGTGTCTGCATGCTGTGCATTTTGTAAAAACGCTCTCTTGGGGGCATTTAAAATGCATTCATATAACTCAGAATTTTGGTATTACTAATCACATATGTAAAAAAAAATTTTTTTTTGAAACAAGGTCACATACCCATGATTCAAGAATTAGGGTGTGGGCAAAGTTGGAGGAACCTCATTGACCTCCCTACAACATCCTTATCCCATGTTCTTTGCTTCAATTTTTTTCTCCTTTTTTTTTTTTTTTTGACTAATGCTCTATTAATAAAGTTGCTTATGTGTGTCTTTCTCACTTCTGCCTTCTCATCCACTATGGATATTTGCATTATTTTTATAATGGCATACATATATACATATATCTTTACATTTTTCTAACAAAATGCAAATGGTCAGTACTTCTATTCTTTTTTTCCTTTCCTTTAACTTTTCTTTTTTTTATTTTTTCATTCAAAAATTTACACTTCCTCCCCTCCTCCCATTCCCCTCCTACTCCCCCATTCCCCCTCCTCCCTTCCCCTCCCTCCTGAAGAGAGGGCAGGGAACCCTGCCCTGTGGGAAGTCCAAGGCCCTCTCCCCTACATCCAGGTCTAGGAAGCTTTGCATCCAAATAGACTAGGGTCCCAAAAAGCCAGTACATGCAGTAGAAACAAGTCCCAATGCCTTTATCAATGGCTTCTCAGTCAGCCCCCATTGTCAGCCACATTCAGAGAGTGTTTCTGTATGAAATTAAAGATTGTCTCTTCAATTTCCATGTTGGAATGTGTTGGAATTTTGATGGGGACTGCACTGAATCTGTAGAATGTTTTTGGTAGAATGGCCATTTTCATTGTACTATCCTCTCAGTCAATGAGCATGGGAGATCTTACCATTTGATGTCTTCTTCACTTTATTTCTTCAGTATCTTTTTTATTATACAAGTCTGTCATTTGCTTGGTTAGAGTTATTTCAGGATATTTCTTGAGGCTATTGTGAAAGGTATTGTTTCCCTGCTTTCTTTCTTAATCTATTTGTTATTTGCATATAGGAAGACTACCGATTTACCAATTTTGTATTTTGCTGCTTTGCTGAAAATAAATATCTTCTGGAGATGTTTCCTGGTGGAACTTTTAGGGTCTTTTATGTATATAATCATATTATATGTAAATAAAGATACTTTAATGTCTTCCTTTGCTATTTGCATCCCTTGATCTCTTTCAATTGTTTTATTCCCTAGCTAAGTCTTCAAATGCTATACTGAATAGGTTTGGAGATGATGGATCAGCCTGACTCCATCTTAAGGATAGAAACCATTTTGTTATAAAGGCAGAATAAGTTCCTTTCTGTTTGCTGCAAAATTCAACCCGACTGCGCTATAGCCTGTTTCTGGAGTTTATTGCTCTCCCCACCCTGTGGAGTTTGACTAACACCCTGAATAATTAAAATGCCTCTAGAAATCTCCCAACCCTTGAAAACCTCCTCGTCTTGCAGGGTTTTTGTTTGTTTTTTGATTAATTTTTTTTAGACTATATGAACCCTACCATCTCCTGTATTCAATGCTATATTTTCAATATCACTTTAGGAAGATGACCCTGTCTGACAGAAAATAAAGCTTGCTTAATTTGACTAAAGAATTTGGGTCTTTACTCTCCTTCAGTGGGATTAACAGAGAGGTGGACATCCTTGTCTTGTTCCTGATTTTAGTGAAAATGCTTTGCATTTCTTTCCATTTAAGCTGATTTTGACTAAGGGCTTGCTGTCAACTGCCTCTATTATGTTGAGGTAATGTCCCTTGTACCCATAGTCTCTTCAGGACTTTTATCATGAAAGGGTGTTAGATTGTATCAAAGGCATTTTCTGGATCTAATGAAATGATCATTTGGTTTTTGTATTTCAGTCTGATTATATGATGTATTCCATTTATTGAATTTTGTATGTTGAACTAATTGTGTGTTACAAGGAGGAGGTGGGCTTTGTTTGTCCTGGCGACCTGGCTATCTTACACCCGAAATAATCACACAGAAACTGTATTCATTGAAACACTGCTTGGCCCATTAGCTCTAGTTTCTTATTGGCTAATTTTTACATCTTAATTTAACCCATTTCTACTAATCTGTGTATTGCCACGTGACTGTGACTTACTGGCAAGATTATAACCGGTGTCCATCTCAGGTAGAAGATCCATGGCTTCTTCCTGAGTTTTTCTTTCTCCCAGAATTCAGTTCTGTCTTCTCTGCCTATCTAAGTTTTGCCCTATCAGGTCCAAAGCAGTTTTTTTATTCATTAACCAATGAAAGCAACACATGAACAGAAGACCCTTCTACACCAATTGTGAATCTCTGGGATTAAGCCTACTTGATCCTGGTGAATGATTTTTTTTTAGTGTATTCTTGTGTTCAGTTTACAAGTATTTTATTGGGAGTGTTTGCAACTATACTCAGAGGGAAAATTGATCTGTAATTTTCTTTCTATTAGATTTTTGTATTATTTAGGTATCAGGGTAACTGTGGCTTCACACAAAGATTTAAGCAATGCTCCTTCAGTTGCTATTTTGTACAATTTGAAGAATGTTGACATTAATAATAATTTCAAGAATATTGACATTAATTATATTCTTTCTAGATCTGGTAGAATTCTGAACTGAACCCACAAGACCCTGGGCTTTTTGGTTGAGAGAGTTTTAATTGTTACTTTTATTTTACCACAGGGTTATGGATCTGTTTAGATTGCTAATTTGATTTTGATTAAACTTTGATAAGTTGTATTTATCAGGAAATTCATTCAGTTCTTTTGTTTTTCATTTTAGTAGAATACAGATTTTGAAAATATGTCTTTATAATTCTCTAAATTTCCTAGGTGTCTGTTGTAATGCTCCCTTTTTGTCTCTAATTTTGCCAATTTTGATACTCTTTCTATGTCTTCCTAGTTCATTTAACTAAGGGTTTATTAATATTCTTGCTTTCTCAAAGAACCAACTTTTTGTCTCCTTAATTCTTTGTATTTTGTTATTGTTTGTTAATTTCTATTTCATTGATTGTTGACTGAGTTTTCTGTCCTTCCCAGTTCCCACAATTGTTAAGTCCCAAAGAAATCACACAGAGGTCTACATTAACTATAAACTGATTGGCCCATTAGCTCAGGCTTCTTATTAACTCTTATAACTTATATTAACCCATTATTTCTATCTATGCTAGCCACTTGGCTAGATACCTTATTCAGCAAGTCAGTCACATCTTGTTTGTTCTGTGGTGGGGTCAGGACTGGACACCAAGATTTCCTTTTCCCAGGATTCTCCTGTTCTCATTGACCTGCCTCTACTTCCTGTCTGGTTATCCCACCTATACTTCCTGCCTGGCTACTGGCCAATCAGTGTTTTATTAAAATATAACTGACAGGCTACAAACCATTGTCCCACAGCAATTGATTTCAGCTCTGAGTTTATTTTTTGACATCTGCTCTTTGAGTGTTATTCCTTCTTCTTGTTCTAGAGCTTTCAGGTGGGTCACTGAGTTTCTGATATGAGATCTCTCCAACTTTTTGATGTAGGCACTTAGTTCTACAAACTTGACTCTTAAAACTGCTTAGGGTTAGGTATGTGGTATTTGTATTTTCATTCTATTCTAAAAAGTTTTTAATTTTCTTCTTGACTTCCACCTTTGCCCATTTTCATTTAGTAGTGAGATTTTTGGTTCCTATAAGTTTTTATACTTTCTGTTGTTTCTATTTTTGTTTATTTCCAGATTTAAGCCATGGTGGTCAGATAGGATATAGGATGCTATTTAAATTTTCTGAGATCTGCTGAGACTTGGTTTGTGTCTTGGTATGTGGTCAATTCTGAAGGAAGTATAATGAGCTATTGAGAAGAAATTTTACTATTCATTGTTTGGGTGAAATGTTCTGCAGATATCTCCTAGGCTCATTTGATTTATAATGTTATTTAATTCCAGGGTATCTGTTTAGTTTTTGTTTGGATGACCTGTCTATTGGTGAAAGTGTAGTATTGAAGTCACCCACTATCACTGTATGAGGGCCAATATGTAATTTTTTTGTAGTAGTATTTCATTATGAACTTGAACACCCTTGTGCTTGATGCATAAATGTTTAAAATTGTAGTACTCTTTTGGTGGATTTCTTCCTTAACGAGTGTCCTTCCCTATGTCTTATGATTAGTTTTGACTTGAAGTCCATTTTAATATATTTGTCATATATTAAAAATATCTACACCTATTTGATCTTGTGTCCGTTTTTTTTTTTTTTGATTACTTCTTTTTTATGCTTTTACCCTGAGGTAGTGCCTATTCTTGATATCTATCCTTGATGGTGATGTGTGTTCCTTGAATGTACAGTAAAGATGGATCCTGTTTTCTAATCCAATCTGTTAGTCTCTGTCTTTTTATTGGGGAGTTGAAATGAGATCATTGATATTGAGAGTTACCAATAAACAATATTTATGAATTTCTCTTATTTTGGCATTATGGTGTAGAGATTCTTTTTCTCCTCTTTCAATTTACTGTTTTGGGATTACTTATTTTTTTGTTTTCTTGGGTGTAGTTAACTTCTTTAGACTAAATTTTTCCTTTCTTTCTAGTGTCTCCTGTGGAGCTATATTGCTAGACAGAAATTGCTTAAAATTTTTCATACGATGTTTTTCTTTTTCCATTCATTGTGATTGAAAGTTTTGCTGGGTATAATAGCTGACATCTGTAGTGTCTCAGAATTAGAAAGTCCAGGCCTTTCTAACTTTCAGTCTCTGTTGAATAATCAGGTATCATTATAATGGGCCTGCCTTTACATGTAACTTGGTCTTTTCCCTTTCCAGCCTTTGTGAAGGTTTGAGTAAGAATGGCCTCCATGGGGTCATATCTTTGAAGTTTAGGGTGTGGTGTTCGGAGATCTTATTGAAATAGATGTGGCCTTGGAGGAAGTGTGTCACTGGGGAGGACTTTGATGTTTCAGAAGCTCAAGCCAGGGTCAGCCCGGGTTTCTCTTCCTGACACCTTCCAATCTGGATGTAGAATTCTCAGCCTCCTCTCCAGCACCAGGCCTGCCTGTGCTTCCTGCCATGATGATAATGGACTGCACTGCAATGCTTTCTTTTTGTAAGAGTTGCCATGGTCATGGTGACTCTTCACAGCAACACAAACCCTAAGAGAGCCTTTTAACATCATTTCTTTGTTTTATATATTTAGTGTCTTGATTATTATATGTCTTCTGGAATTTCTTTTCTGATTATGTCTACTTTGTGTTCTGTATGTCTCTTATACACTGATGGACATCCTCTTCCTTTGGTTGGGTAAGTTTTCTTCTATGATTTTTTTAAGTTTCTGTATGTTTGAGCTTAGTTTATTTTCCTTCCTCTATACCTATTTTTCATACATATGATCTTTTCAAAGTATTCTAATTTTCCTGGATGTTTTGTAACTGGATTTTTTATATTTAACTTTTTTTAAAAAATATTTATTTAATTATGTATACAATATTATGTCTGTGTGTATGTCTGCAGGCCAGAAGAGGGCACCAGACCCCATTACAGATGGTTGTGAGCCACCATGTGGTTGCTGGGAATTGAACTCAGGACCTTTGGAAGAGCAGGCAATGCTCTTAACCTCTGAGCCATCTCTCCAGCCCATATTTAACTTTTTTTTAATGAGCTACCCATCTCTTCTACTTTGTCTTCAAGATTAGAAATTCTCTCTTCCCTATCTTTTAATCTGTTGGTGAGGCTTACCTCTGAGATTTTTGCCTAAGATTTTAATTTCCAGTTTTAATTCAGTTTGGGCTTGGTTTTGTGATTTTATTTCTGTTTTCTTGTCTTGAAGTGTTTTCATTATTCCATTCAACTTTCCTATTTGTGTCTTCACAATATCATTAAAGCATTTGTTCAGATCTTCTTGAAGGTATTGGAGCATATTAATAACTGCTGTGTTGAAGTCCTTGTCTTATACTTCAGCTAAACTGCATTTTCTCAGAGCCTACTGCAATAGGGTTATTGCCTTCTAGGTATATTCTCTTGTCAATGTTTGTGTTTTTGTGCGGGGATGTGGGCATCTGAAGTTATGATTCAGGTGTTTCTTGTTGTCGACAAATGGACTTGTCTTGGTTGGGTTGGTGTTTTATTCTTTAGTTGCTGTTACCCACTCTGGATCCTAGATAACTGTGGTAGTTCTGGGGTCCCTGGTAAAGAGGTTTTTGTGGGTCAGTTAGTGACACAAAGTTTCATAGTGACACCCTATCTCAAAAACAAACAGGTAAACAAAAAGGAAAAGATGCAGGATTGCTGCACATTCAAGGCTGCCCTGACCACATAATGAGATTTATCTCAGAAGAACAAAACAGAGGGGCTAGAATGATGGCTCAGCAGTTAAGAGCACTGGATGTTCTTCCAGAAGACCTAGGTTCAATTCCCAGCACTTGCATGTCTGCTCCTGTCCATCAGTAATTCCTGTTCTAAAGTGTCTGACATCCTTTTCTGGCCTCCTCAGGCACCAGCCTGTACATCGTGCACAGACATATGTGTAGGCAAAACACTCATACACATGAAATGAAATAGAATATATGAGATATCTGTATGTACTACGAATGTGTCCTTCTAACCAGGAAGATAAACTCTGCAGGTTCCTACCCTCGTATTTGTGCTAGTAAAAGTGGAACTTTAACGTCTGAGAAGCAGATCAGTGAAAGACAAGAAAAATCAAGACCAGACTTCAATCAAGATGCCTAGAGTCAAGTCGCATGCCGGCAGAAATGATATAAGACATTTGAAACTGAAAATGTCTCTTATCCCCTCCCCTCTCTGTCCAAATCCCTTTTTCCTGAGTACCTCTCCTACTTTTCTGTCCCATGTGTGTTTGTGGTTCACTTCATTTAATTAGAGTTGCCTGCATGAACATGGGCTATTTGCTTGAGTGACGGCAATGTGCCAGTGGCCACACCACTAAGGAATATGACTCCCCCTCCTCCTATAACCTTTATCTGTAGCTCCCTTTGGGCAGGTGGGGCCTCATGAGCTCTTCCACCCACAACAGAATGTTGAAGGGCCCAGTCTTGTGCAGGTAGCCACTAATGCTGTGAGTTCACGGGGGTAATGGCCACGGCATGTCCAAAACACATTTTACGACACCCTTTCTATCACCTAGCTCTTCCATTCTTTCTGCCCCCTCTGTGATATTCCTGAGCCTGGAAGGGGGTGCTGTAAATGTCCCATTTAGGAGCTTTCCGGTGTTAAAAATGTCATAAAGGGGCGGCGTGAATTACATGAAACTCCAAAGTTATTCTGCCGCTACAAAGATATAGGGGTAACATACAACAGCTTTGTAACTACACAGTTAAGGAAGGGAATAAACAACAGGAAAATAAAGGAAATGTTACTATAAAATAATAGGGTAATTAGTAAATAGAAGGAAATGCTGCCAGGTGTGGTGGTACTCTCCTTTAATCCCAGCAATTGAGAGGCAGAGGCAGGGGGATCTCTGAGTTCAAGGTCTACAGAGCTAGTCCAGGACAGCTAGGGGTACAAGGAGAGATCCTGTCTCAAATTTAAAAAAAAAATCCTCCTGTGAAGAGTCCAGGAAGCCTACACAGACGACCCTGCTTCCCGCTCAGCCCTGAGCCCTCGCCAGCCTTTCCAGCACTAAATCCTGCCAAGCCCTTGCGTTTGTGCCTCCTTCTACTTGGACCACTCCTATAGAGAGCTTTTAGGTCTTGGCTCACGCATCACCTCCTCGGAGACCTCCCCTTCCCCTTCCTTTACAGTATCGCCTTTCCTAAACATTGTCCTGTTCAGAAATTATGGCTGATGGTTTCCGTAATTGAAGGAAAATACCAAATCTCAAACAACATTAAAAAAAAAAAAAAAACCAATCCACATTTCTGGAGGAACCATAGTACAAGAATGACTTAGAGAACTTAAGTATGGTTCAGCAAGGGAAACAATGTGGTCTGTAGAAGATGAATGCAATGCAAGAAGCAGCAAGGGGCCGGCAGAGCAATAAAAAATGTCAGCAAACCTATTACTCCGGTGGACGATAAATCATGACTATCGAGAGGTTAAAAGCATGGGAACTAAAATCCTGCACAACCGTGATGCGGAGTTAGGAAGAAAGCCTGCAGCTGGAAATGGAGACAGCAGGAGTCTTGGAGGAGGAGAAGGATTGCCACTTTAATTAACCACTCTCTCTAATTTTAAAAAGCCTGGGGGTGTGTCTCAGTGAAAGAACACTTGCCTGGCGTGCATGCGGCTCAGGGTTCAACCCCCAACACAAAAGAAGAAGGCTTTTCTCTGTCCTACAGGCTTCGAGGTACAGGCCCCGAGATGATGTTGCCCCAATACAAGCTGTTTAAAGCAAGCACAGAGGCCATACTGGGACAGGGTAAGCACAGGAGTATACAGAACTGTGACCAGGGAACCAGAGCCTGAGACAGAAATAATGACTTCCCCTAAGTCCCGGTGTAAGCTACAAGGAATCGCTGATGTGTGTACGGAGCCTCATGCAGTGCTCTGTGTCACACAGAGGTGCCCAGGTGAGCCAGCCTTCCACTCTGCTTCAGGGTCGGAGTCACAGAAAGCCCTGCTTTCTGTGGAAGGTTTGATCCCAGGCTTACTAGGTGCTAGGCTGTAAATTGCTGGAGAAGGACAAGGGTCTGACCAGGCAACTGTGGCAGGAAATAGTCTGCGCTCTCAGTAATCCCTATCATCTAGAGAGACACACTGCCCTAACCTGCCTGGATCTCTCCCGCTTGTGAAGACTGCTCCAAATGATGTTTCTGGGAAGAGAGAACCCATCACCACAGTGACCATAAAACACTGAAAAATTGTCCTAGTCAAGTTTCCTATTCCTGTGATAAAACACCGTGACCAAAAGCTACTTGAGGAGGAACGGGTTTGTTTGGCTCATAGTCCATCATGAAGGGAAGTCAGGGCAGGACCATGGTGGAGGCAAGAGGTGATGCAGAGGCCATGGAGGAGTGCTGCTTGCTGGCTTGCTCTCCATGACTTGCTCAGCCTGCTTTCTTATACAATGCAGGATCATCTGCCCAGAAGTGGCACCACCCTCAGTGAGCTGGGTCCCTCCACGTCAATCATCATCGTCACCAATCAGGAGAATTCCCCACAGGCCGGTCTGATCAGGACATATTCTCAACCAAGGGTCCCGTCTCTCAAGTGACTCCAGGCTGTGTCCAGTCGACAAAGCTAACCAGCGCAGACATACTGCCTTCTAGTTCATATTATTGCCTAGCTTTCAGTTCTTCATTTTCCCCGTGTTTTCTATTTAGTTCTGTATTTTTATCACTATTTATATTTTTGCACTCTACCCATGAAGCTGTTGTGTTATTCTTCTGTCTTAACTGGAAGACTTTCATGATAGTCTTTCAATTTTCTATTTCTATTTTTTTAATATTTTCCTTTTGCTTTTATATATTACTGTGGTTACATTCTCTGCTCCCTCCGGTACTTCTGAGCTCTGGGCTTTTCTTCTTGGTCATTCTTACTCCTTCTTTCCCCCTTTCCATGCTCATCCACTGTTTCACTACCTAAATCTTGATACCCTTAGCACAAAGGAGTTTATAACTTACACTTTCCCCACCAGGGCCCCTGATAAGGCTGCCTCTGAACCGTACTGGGGACACAAGTTACTTTCTCTGAAGTGTTCCCTCCTGCAAGTCAGTGCTGAGACTGCTGGCCACTGCAGCTCTCTCCTCCACAAGCAGCAAAGGAAACAATCCTAGTGAAGACAACCCAACAGGATGACTGACATAAAACAAAACCAATGAGCCAGAGAACTGGAAGATGCACCCATCCTAGTAAATGCACAGAGACTGTGGTGAGCGCCCCTGGGGCACATCCACAGCCTCACAGCTCAGGGAACAGAAGCGAAAGACACTGAGAAGGTGAACTGACTGGCAAAGATTTTAGAGTCTTATTTTTAAAAAAAATCAGCAACCATAAAAGAGACTCAAATAAGCAAGTGAATGAAGGAAGAAGATCAATTTAAGACAATGAAAAGAAAAAAATGCTGGGAAAAGAACGAAACTGAAATTAAAAAAAAAAAAAACACACACACACACAAACACAACACTGAAAGGTGACCAAAGCTTCCAAGAAGTGTGAAATAAAGTCAAGAGACTAGACCTAAGTGTGTATGGAGTAAAAGGAACTGAGATAAAGTCAAAAGACATAGATAATTTAGTCAATAAAAAATTTAGAATCCTAAATATACATGAGCAGTGAAGAACCTCTTCGTGATATCTCAAAGTCAAAAATAAAAAACAATGGAAGAGTGCTAAAAACTGTAAGGGAGGGGATGTCAACTCAAAAACACCATCAGAAACATCACAACATCGGATCTTTAACCAGCAACCATAAAAGCATAAAATGATATATTTTAAGCCCTGAGAGTAAATACCACAATCAAAATTGTCTTATCCAACACAATTACCTCTTAAAATTATTGAAGAACTGAGAATATTTCAATAAAAAAAATAAAGCCAATTTGTGGCAAAGAATCCAACACTGTAGAAAAATATTTAAAGAAATACATAAAGAAGAAAGTCTCATCTACGGCAGAATACCTTTCATGAGAGGAACAGATGGGCAAAGAACAGGGAATGATCCAATCATGTCCCACACAGCAGACCAGAAAACCTCTAGTACCAACAGGGCAAGAATAAGAAAACACCCAGTAATCTGACCAACCAGGACAATTAAAAAGGCATAGAAAATACCAGACTTATCTCTATAACAACCTTAAGTAGACTAATTCAATTCATCAATTAAAAAATGTAAACTAAATAAATTACAAAATTAGATCCAATATCTGTTGACCCCCAAGAAACTCACTTAACTTGGAAAGATATCCAAATATAAAGTCAAATGCTGGATATTGATGTGCCAAGAGAAAAAAAAGGCATAAGCAAGCTAGCAGATGGTTCTCATGTCTGATAAAGTATATTTCAAACCAAAACTAATAAGAAAAGATTTTTTAAAGGTCACTATATGTTAGTAAAGAAAAAAATCATCAGGAAGATATAACAATTATAAGTACTTGTTCACCAAACACTGAGGCTCCTGATTTCATAAAATAAATATTAAAGGGATAAAAAGACATATTGATCCTGACACAAGAATAGGGGGCTTCTATACCCTACTCACATATTCAAGTCTTCTAAACTTAAATCAGCAGTGGAACCTCACAGCTAAATTATACTATAGAACAACTTCATTAAAAGATATTTATGAAATATTCTACCAAAAGTTAGGAAATACACACTCTTCTCAGTGGCAGATGGAGCCTTCTCTAAAATTGATTGCATTATAGGCCACAAAACAAGCTTTCACACACACACACACAAAAAAAAGATGGAAATAATTCCTGGCATCTTATCAGATCACAGTGAAATAAAACTAGAAACCCACGGCCATAGAAACCCTGGAAACTATATACATACTTGGAGAGTGAACATAATAGTTTTGAATGAACAGCAGACTACTGAAGAAATCAGAGAGGAAAAGATTTCAATTCCTCATCAAAATGATGCACAGCTTATGAGAACTTGAGAATACAGCCAAGGCAGTCCTGAATGAAAGTCTCATCTGTAAGTAACCATGTTAACATCAGAGACATGGCGAGCAAATAACCTAATGATGTACTATAAGGCCCTAGATAGACAAGTAGACGCCAAATCCAAACCCAATATACAGTGACAAGTAAAAGATTAGAGTAAAAATTAATGAAATAGATACTAAAAGAACAATACAGTATGGCTATAGGATAGGGTCATTTCAGGTTCTCTGTCCTCAGCTGCCCCAGGAACTAACTGGGGACATCGTCCTGGGCACCTGGGAGCACCAAATCTCTTGCCAACCCTAAGATGGCTCCCTTAATTAAGATGTGTGCTTCCCTGCTCCCCTA
>NW_026068132.1:838779-892035 GCF_014885135.2 Alexandromys fortis | reverse complement strand
AAAGGAGACGGGGAGGGAAATGGGAGGCGGGGAGGAGGCGGAAATTTTTTTTTCAATAAAAAATTATATTAAAAAAAAAAGAACAATACAGGGGCTGGAGAGATGGCTCAGTGGTTAAGAGCATTGCCTGCTCTTTCAAAGGTCCTGAGTTCAATTCCCGGCAACCACATGGTGGCTCACAACCATCTGTAATGAGGTCTGGTGTCCTCTTCTGGCCTATAGACATACACACAGACAGAATATTGTATACATAATAAGTAAATAAATATTTAAAAAAGAGAACAATCATTCAAATGGGCTGGAGAGATGGCACAGAAGTTAAGGCATATATCGCTCTTCCACTTCAGACAGTTCTCAACCACTTTTAAACCCAGCTTTATGGGAATCCAATGCTTCTAGGGTCCATGGGCACCACAGAAACATGCAAATACTCACTACACACACACACACAAACACATGGAGGGAGAGAGAGAAAGAATTTTAAAAATAACTTTAAACTCATTTTTAAAAAGAATCATTCAAACAGTATTGCAAAAACACTTGCCAAACCAATATATAAAAAAAAAGAGAGAAGACTCAAACAAAGAAAATTAGAGATTAAAGAGGAGTTGTAAACAGAACAGACTCCAGAGAAATCCAGATTATTTGGAAAGACTTTGAAAACCTACATTTTAAAAAGCCTAGAATAGTGGATAAATTTCCAAACAAATGTGACCCCCCCCCAATCAAAGCCAGAAGAGAGAAACAATCTGAGCAAATTAGTAAGCAATGAGACTGAATAAGAAGTTAAATTTTTCTAGAAAAAGTTCCCTGTAGATTCACTAATGAAGTTCATCAAACATTTAAGAAGATCTAATAGCAACACTTCTCAAACCATTCCATAAGAGAAAGGGGAAAAAAACACAACTGAACTCGTGGTACAAATCAGTATTATCATAATTCTAAAGCCAGATAAAAACACAGTTACAAAAACAAAAACAACAGACAAGTTTTTCCCTGGTGAACAAAATGCAAAATTTCTCAAGAAAACAGAATAGTTGCAAATCCAATTCAACAGAACATTTAAACTCGGGCGCTGCAGAGATGGCTCAGCGGTTAAGATTGCTTGCTTCTTTTTCAGAGAACTGTAGTTCAGTTCCCAACACCCACATCAGGCCTCTCACAACTGCCTGTAATTCCAGAGTTCCGGGGGATCCAATGCCCTTTCCTGGTTTCTGTGGGTACCTGTACTCACCTGCACACACACACACACACACACACACACACACGCACGCACGCACACACACACACACACGCACACACACACGCACGCACACACATGCGCGCGCGCACACACACACACAGAGGGGGGAGGGGGATAATTTAAAAATAAGGACTGGGGGCTGGAGAGATTGCTTGGAGGTTAAGAGCACTGGCTGTTCTTCCAGAGGTCCTGAGTTCAATTCCCAGCAACCACATGGTGGCTCACAACCATCTGTAATGAGATCTGGTGCCGTCTTCTGACCTGCAGACATACATGCAGACAGAACACTGCATACATAATAAATAAATAAAACTTTTAAAAAAAATAAGACTGGAGAGATGATTCAGCAATTAAGAGCACATACTGCTATTGCAGAGAGCCCAGTCTAATGCCCACCCCTATCAGGGGGCTCATAGTCAGCGCTGACTTCAGCTCCTCTAGGCCCTGCAGGCCCCTTCACTCACACACACAAACCCACACACAGAACAACAACAAGAAGAAAAAAAGTCCTGTCTGTGGCCACAGCACCCTGAGCACACCCAATCTTGACTGACCTAGGAAGCTAAGCAGGGTGGGGCCTGCTTAGTACTTGGATGGGAGGAATATTCTCTCTCTCTCTCTCTCTCTCTCTCTCTCTCTCTCACACACACACACACAATTTAAAAATAAATCCTAAATTAATAATAATTAAATAAATATTTACCAATTGTGATGGTTTGAATGAGAATGGCTCCCATAGGCTCACATATTTCAATGTTTTGTTTCTAGTTGTAGACATGTTAGGAAAGATTGGGAGGCATGGCCTTGTTGGAGGAAGTGTGTCACTGGGAATGGACTTTGGAGTCTCAAAAGCCCAGGCTCAGTCTCCTCTCTCTCTCTCTCTCTCTCTCTCTCTCTCTCTCTCTCTCTCTCTCTCCNCCTCCTCCTCCTCCTCCTCCTCCTCCTCCTCCTCCTCCTCCTCTTTCAGGTCAGATGTAAGCTCTCAGCTACTGCTCCAGCACCATGCCTGCCTGCCTGCCACTATGCTTCTCACCATGATGGCCATGGATTAGCCATCTAAAAGTGTCAGCAAGCCCTCAATGAAATGCTTTCTTTCATAAACTGTCTTGGTCATGCTGTCTCTTCGCAGCAATAAAACAGTAACTAAGACAACACTGTCAAGTTGGTTTCATTTCAAGGACACAAGCTGGTTCACATTCGCAAACAACTCAGTGTAATGCACCATGTAAACAGACAGAAGGACAGCAATCACATGGTCATCTTAAGGGATGCAGAAAAGACATTTGACAAAATTCAGCATGCTATTACTATGACAAAAGTCCTAGAGGAAAAATGAAATTAACAGAACATACCTCCACACAACAAAGGCTCCATACTCATAACCAGCACTACACCAAGTGGGAGGAAACTGGGAACATTTCCTCTAAAATCTGGACTGAGACAAGGCAACTACTCTTTTTACTCCTATTCAGAATACTAAAGAGTAGAGCTACAATAATAAAATAAGAGAATGATACAAAAAGAATACCAATAGGAAAAGAAGTTGAATCATCTCTATTTGCAGATGAGATGGTTCTATGCTTAAGAGACCCACTCCCCACAAGACTCCACCTCCTAAAGGTTCCACAACTTTCCAAACAATACTATCAGATGGGGACCAAGTGTTTAAAACTAGGAATCTTTTTTACTTAAATAACTTTTTCATTTATTTTACATATCAACCTCCTCTCCTCCCATACCTTCTCCTTTCCCATCTACCCCTCTCCCCATCCACTCCTCCTCCATCTCCATTCAGAAAAGGGCAGGCCTCCCATAAGCTTGCACAAAGCGTGTTATATGAGTCTTATGGGCAACATTTTACCATCAAACCATAACAAGGAGTTAGTATCTAAAATATGTTATTCAAACTGCAAAAATTAAATACTATAAAAACAAAAATGTCAGATCAATAAAAGAATTAATGAACTAAACAGATAGGTCTCAAAAGAAGAAACAGAAACGGCCAACAAATACAAAAATGTGTTCAACAGCCCTTCTTTTCAGAGAAGTGCAATTAAAACTACTTTGAGATTCCATTGCACCGCAGTCAGGATGGTTGTGATTTAATACAAAACAAGACAGCAAATGGGGGCAAGGACGTAGGGAAGGGGTGCCGCCAGGGATGTAAACTGGTGCAGTCACTGCGGAAGTCAGTATGAAGATGTTTCAAAGTATTCAATGTGGTGTATATACACAATGGAATTTTATTCCATCCTACGGAAAATGAAATTTACAGGAAAGTGGTTGGAACTACATATTATGATATTAAATAGGTAACTTTGACTCAAAAAGACAAATATTGTGAATTCTTCTTACATGAGAGGCCTAGCTTTCAATTTTAGGTGTGTGCAGAAATGAGTCATAAAATACAAAGGGGACACAGAGAGGAAAAGAGGTTTTTAGGGAGGGGAAGAGCAGAAGAACACATGTGGTGTGAAAGTGGAGGGAAGACAACTGGAGATGTGCGGACCCAAGGGGGTGTGGGGGAGGAGGGGGAGGGAGGAGTCGGATCCATAAAAACAGATTATCAATGAAAAACGTCATGATGAAACTATTACTGTGAATGATAATTTAAGAAATAAGCAAAAGAAAAGAAATGAAAAGAAAAGAAAAACAAAACTAGGCATCGTTTCTATAATCCTAGCATTTGTGAAGCTGGGGCAGGAAAATTGACTTAAGTTGGAGGCCATCCTGGGCTCGTTCCAGGCCAGTCAGGATTACATGCATGACTTTGTCTCGAAAAGAGATAGAAGGGGGCTGGAGAGACTGCTCGCTGGTTAAGAGCTCTTGCTGCTCCTGCAGGGAATCCAGGTTCGATTCCCAGGGCCCACGAGGTGGTTCACAACCATCCATAGCTCCAGTTCCAGGGACTCTGACCTCATCAGGCACCAGACACTTATGTGATAAGCAAACATACATGCAGGCAAAATACACATAAAATAAATCTTAAAACTTTTTCAATTATTTGTTTTTTAATATTTTAATGTAATTACCTCATTCCCCTTTCCCTTTCCTTTGTCCTAACCCTCCTGTATACCTACCCCTCCTTGCTCTCTTTCAAATCCATGGCCTCTTTTTTCATGAATTGTTATCACACACACACACACACACACACACACACACACACACACACACACACACACGTGTGTGTGCGCACTCCTAAATATGTAAGTATAAACTGCTCAGTTTGTATTATGTTACATGAATGTCTATATTGGGGCTGACCATTTGGTGTTGGATAACCCATCGGTGTGCTCTTCCCTGGGGAGACTCTTTCTCCCACTCTCAGAAATCCTTGGTTGCTGGGCTGAGGCCTCCTGGGCTTTCCAGGGACATTTTTAGAGAGATGGGTGTGACAAAGGTGAGAGGAAGTGCATTGGTGGGAGACTATAAAGTAGGAGGGGGAGTTGAAGATAAATATTACTAAGATACATTGTATACCTGTATGAAACTGTCAAAGAATAAATTGAAAATGTCCTTTCAAAAATGAGCACGAGAGAGGAGTCTTGGCTCGGATTTCTTTAAACCCAGCTAAGCACTGCTTAGAAGACACGCCTCAAACAAAACGATTCAGAAAGAATGACATGACGTTCGTTTATCTTCGTCTGCCCAAGTTACTTCCAAGGAACTGACTGATGAACTAGCACTGCCCCAGCAGGTTAGTGGATGGAGCCCACCACTGGCAAACAGCAGGGCATCAAGTAGACCCAGTTGTAACCTGGCATTGACTCAAGCCAGATCTGACAGCAACCTGGGAGTGACCTGGGTCAGAAGAGTTTTTTCTTCAAACCAGGAAGACTTAGAAGGTGTTACTGAGGGAGGGTCATCCTCAAGCCTCTGTGGGGAGCATGACACTAGCTGTCAACACCCATCTCCGGCATTGTGGGTTATCCTAATAGGCCAGCTAGGGTGTGCGCTTTGGGTTCCTCCCTGGTTGCAGGACAATCTTGACAGATTAGGACAAACGCTTTTCATGCAAACTGTCACACAAACTTGTGTCCCACAGAGTTACAAACTGTGGGAAGGAATCCCTCTATGGTTTTATGGTTGGACTTGGTCAGTGGGTACAGAGTGAAGTGTACCCGTCTCGGGCACATTAATCCTCCACGACCCCATGCGGTGGTGTGTGTTTCCCAGATGCAGAGGAGACTGACTGAGACAGTAGAGCCAACATTGGCTGAGCCCATAGAAACCGCAGATCCTGCTAGCTAGAAAGCTGAATGCCTGTTGTAGCTAGGGTTGTCCCTCCTGGCAGCAAAACTCAAGGGCCACCTAGGCCATACGAGTACAGATATACTCTCAGGAATCAAAAACACTGGCGTGCAAGCCCAAACACGGGCTATCTTCCTTCAGTTATATATAAATGTCAAGTAGACAGTTTCTGCCCAGGCTTGGAAAGAGCACTTCCTGTAGGAACAGGACAATGGTGGTGACAGAATTGTTATAAATCGCAGATTTTCTGGAGATTCAGAGATGAGGTGGATGTCTATGTCTTCTCCATGGGGACTGTCCGTGTTCAGGCTCACGTCTCCTGTGACAGGAAGGTGCTCCAGTCAGACTGTGTCCCGTGGCCCTGGGTCCCCATTCCTTCACAGTGATTGTGGTACTGTGGGCTAGGTGGGAACATTGGAAGCATCTCTGTTTATGCTAAATCCTTGGTAGAATGCAGGTCACAGTGGTATGCCTGGCCACTCGGGGCTTTCTTTAATTAGTGAATCTGTGGGAAGGGTGCCAAAGGGCAGAAGTGTGACTATATGGAACACAACCTATAAGGGCTGTCTTCTGGAGTTCGGTGGTGGTAGTGCACGCCTTTAATCCTAGGGTAGGTGGATCTCTGAGTTCAAGGCCAGCCTGGTCAACAGAGTGAGTTACAGGACAGCCAGGACTACGTGGAGAAACCCTGTCTCAAGAAACAAAAGGAGGAGGAGGAGGAGGAGGAGGAGGAGGAGGAGGAGGAGGAGGAGGAGGAGGAAGAGGAAGAGGAAGAGGAAGAGGAAGAGGAAGAAGAAGAAGAAGAAGAAGAAGAAGAAGAAGAAGAAGAAGAAGAAGAAGAAGAAGAAGAAGAAGAAGAAGAAGAAGAAGAAGAAGAAGAAGAAGAAGTTGTTGTTGTTGTCATCTGGGACAAACTCATGGCAAAGAGAGTTAGCATGCTATTACTGCTACAGCCTCTGGGAAACATTGAGGTACATGTCACTATCACTATGTAATTGTACCCAGTGACCAAACACCAGCCATAAAGCCTTAGAGGAATTCTCTCCCACTCTCTTGGCCAAAAGTCCATGAGACAGTTTGTACTGGCCATAAGGATGTTCAGGATGGCATGCATAGATACTGTGGCCTACTCAGAAGGGCTTCAGGGGTCCTTAGCTCTTGGTCCTCATACCCTTGTCTCTTCAATGTTTTTTATTTATTTATTAAAGATTACTGTCTCATCCCCACCACCGCCTCCCATTTCCCTCCCCCTCCCCCAATCAAGTCCCCCTCCCTCGTCAGCCCAAAGAGCAATCAGGGTTCTCTGCCCTGTGGGAAGTCCAAGGACCACCCACCTCCATCCAGGTGGCAGGACATTTCCAAGGCTGCCAAGAAAGACACTATGGCTTCTTCCTTGCTAACTGTCCTGCCTTGAGCAGCACTCTAGAGGAGCTTATGTGGTAAGGAGCTGACTATTGCTCAACCATGCACTTACAGAAAGCAGGTGCTCTTTCTCTAGGCAATCGCTCAGGTAATGGCAGGCCCATCTGGCACCCTGACTACAAACGCACAGGGAGGCTCTGACGCAGAACTGTCTGTCAAAGAAGCCCTGGATTCCAGACCCACAGCTATTGTGTGAGATAGTGAATGTTGGTGTTTGGGCTATTACAGCAATAAATAATTCATGATGCAATTAGAAACAAATGAAATTTAGTGTCATAAGGCCCTCTCTGTAAATGTATCTAGAACATTCGGATGTATATGTCTTAGTTACTTCACTCATTGCTGTAACCAAATCCCCGACAAGAAGCCATTCAAGGGTGAAGGGGTCTGTCATGTTAGGGAAGGCATGGAAGCAGGAGGGTGACGCTGCTGGTCACACTGACCCAGAGTCAGCAAGCAGAGAGGGAGACATGTTTGTGCCCTTAGAACAGAAGGAACTGCATGTGGGAATTTCCCCAAAACAATGTTTACAAAACATGTCGACTTCTGTGTCTACAGAAAAAAAAGAAAGCTAGTTCTACTTCTTACTGTTTCAGTCACATAAAAAGGAAGAAGAAGGGCTGTTTTGACTTCCGGCTTGTGAAGGAGTTCAGTCCATCACAGTGAGGAAGGCGTGCCGGCTAAAGTATGAGGTGGCTGGTCACATAGCACACATAGTCAGGGAGCAGAGAGCAGACAGGAAGTGAGGCTGAACTATCAACTCTCAAGTCCCGCCCCCAGCAACTCCGTCTTTCTCTCAAAAGTTTTATAGCCTTCCATTCCAAAACACTACCACCATCTAGGGACCAAGTGTTCAAACAAATGGGCCCATGGGTGACATTCTGCACTCAAACCACAAGACCTAGTGTCACTAATCATGTTGGATTTTGATGGGTTCAAGGTGCCATAGTAAAGCTGTTTCAGACATGTGCCAGGTTCGGAGAGCCAAGTACAACTGCCTTGTCCCTGAGCACCTCTCTTCAACTGTGACCATAGAGGAAGTGAGTGGAGAAAGAGCAGAAGCCCCGACCGCCTCCTTCCTGAATCACAGACTCCCGTCATGGGCCCGACGAGGAGAAAGAGAATGGGGAGGACGGCGATCTGCAGATAGTGAAATATTGATGATTATCATGATTGGACATTTCTCTGAGCTGTTTTTATTATGTGAGGTTTTCAGTACATGGGAGGGGCTCTTATTTGTGAGTTAAAGTGACGCAGGACTATTTCTAGAGAATTCCATTCAGTAAGAGAATTTTATTTTTTTATTTTATTTTATTTATTTGCTGAATAAATCTAAAAGAGATGGCAGAAAACAAGGGGGAAATGCATGCGTCCATAAATTCAAACAGCGTTTATGCATTGTGACAGACACTGCAGGCAGATAACTGAGAAGTCATTCACACCTTTCTAACCCAGGGGTTTAAACATTGCACAGGAGCCTCATACATTGCTGATGGAGACAGGGGTGAAGCCTGAGACAGCTGCTCTGGCTATGTCCATCAGAATTTTAGGAGCACTCTTGAATACAGGTACCCCTTCCCAGGGATTTCTTCTGATCATACCCTGACCATGTGAAATGACTTGGTCCAAGGCTATGCCCGGCAGCACCGCTTGTGTACAGTGGCCGTAACTCTGTTAGTGAGCAGTTGAGTGTACAGTGGCCATAACTTTGTTAGTGTGCAGTTGAGTGTACAGTGGCATACATTAGTACATATGTCGCGTATCTTCTTTACGCTTCTAAGCCAGCTCAGGCTGACAAAACAAAATACCAAGGGCTGAGAGGCTTTTAAAAAAAGCTTTGTATTTCTTGACATTCTGAAGACTGACTGGGACATCTGAGCTCAGGGTGTCTGTGGGTTGGACTTACCGTAAAGGCTCTCCCAAGGCCTGCTGTCACCTTCTGTTAGGTCCTTGGAGTTCTTGGATGTTTTTCTCTTATAGGATATCTTCTGCCTAACCCTTGGCTCTGTCCTCATGACATCACTTACCCTAAGTGATGCCTTTACTCTAGACAGTCACACTGCCTGTGAGGGCCCCAACATAGGAAAGGGCCATGGTTCAGCCCACAGCATGTGGTATAATAGTATTCCACAAGGAAATGCAGTAGAAGACACTAAGCCAGCCACAGGAGCTACACACCCAAAGAGATTACTAAGTGGAGGCAGAAAAGCAGAAGTCAAGGTGCTAAGCAGCAAGCTGAGTGCCCGCCATCCACTCCTTTCTCGGTCCTGACAGAGACCATACCAACATGATGTGGGAGTGTCATCTATCCATCTGTTGCTTTCATTAGTTAATTAATTAAGAAACTGCTTGGCCTGATAGGACAGAAAATTAGGTAGGCAGAGTAGACAGAACAGAATGATGGGAGAAAGAAGCCAAGTCAGGCAGTCGCCATGATTCTCCTCTCCAAGACAGACGCAGGTTAAGATCTTTCCTGGTAAGCTGCCACCTTGTGGTGCTACACAGATTATTAGAAATGGGTTAATCAAGATGTGAGAGTTAGCCAATTAGAGGCTGGAACTAATGGGTCAGGCACTGTTTAAAAGAATACAATTTGTGTGTTATTATTTCCGGGGCTAAGTGTAGGATCTGGGTGGGAATGTAGCCTGCCGCTCCTTACTACACCAACAGGTTTCCCTGTCCTGTGACACAGGGTTGGTCCTCTCAATGGTTCCCACAGCAAGAAGGCAAAGGAAGGAAAATGACAAGAACAGGTATGTGGGCCCAGGCTTCTTCTTTGCCCTGCCCCTCAGGAAGCTGTATGACTTGCATAGTCACCATGCATCTCGCTCAACTGATGTCTGTTCTGGTTTCTGTGTCATCCCTGGGCAAACCTTTGCAAAGAATGCATGCACTAAACTCCACTCACTTGGCGTGTGCCATCTAACTGATAGCTCTGCAGATAGCTAGTATGTTAGCATTTATGGTTTTTAAAGTGTGTGTGTGTGTACATGTACTTATCCATACTTAACAAATCTCAGGGGTTGTCTTTAGAAAAGTTGCCTAGGTGGCTGAGGTGGAGTCCAGGAGGGAGGGATATTTATTTCCACTGTATCCTTTTTGCTCCTCATGAATTCTATACTACACGCATACTTTCATTATTCAAAAATATTTTTAATTTAAACTTTAGAAAGTAATTTAAAAGAAAGACTGTAGTGGGACTTGTCACTAGAAGGCTTCATAGGCAGCTGTCCCTACAGCACCTAGGTCCCTCCTTCCCCAGGAACATCTACTTCTCCTGGCAGATACACCAAGCCACCAACTGAACAAAATAAAAAGAAGTGATTAGATGTCTTCCACTCCACTTAGCGGACAAGAAGTGTGATGCTAGAAACAATTTGGGACATTTGGGACATTAACTCTTAGACCACGTTAGTGGCTTTCACTCCACTGTGGCAGAGTAGCCGGCAGGATCGACCTAGGAGAGGAAGGGTTTATTTAGGCTCACCGTGTCGGAGGCTTCAATCCACGATCATCTGGCTCCATTGCTTTCAGGACTATGGCAAGGACAACCATGGTGAAAGGGTGTGGCAGAAGGAATTGTTGCTTCCTTCATGGCAGCCAGCATGCAGAGAGGGGCTAGGGACCAGTGTGTTTGCCAGGAAGACCCCCTAGTGACCCACATCTGCCAACTAGGCCTAACCTCCTAGTTTCTACCACTTCCCAGGAATACCATGAATTCATCAAGGGATGAGGTCAGGTCAGAGCCCTCAGGATCAAACCACTTCTCCAAAGCACATTAGCCGGCTGCCAAGCCTCAAATGCAGAAGCCTTTGGGGGACCTCTCAGGTCCAAACTGTAGCAGGCCATTTTCTTTCTAATGCTTTGGACTGACTTTGCTTCATAGCTCTGTGCTACTGCTGCCTTTGGCAGGCTGGCACTCACAACGCAGACCCTGAAAACCCTCCTCTCTGCCCCCAAGTGCTGGCGTTGCCAGTGTAAGCCACCGTGCCCACACTTAGCTTCCTGACACTTGCTGGTCATCAAGACATTTCTCTAAGGCAGTAATTTCATAACCACTGTCAGCGATATGTGTTTACCACATCTGTGGCCCCTCCCTGGTAAACTCTGTTCACAGAGAACATGATGACGGCGCTACCACCAAGCTTTTTGTTAGCTCTACCTTCAAATCTCTCTCTCTCTCTCTCTCTCTCTCTCTCTCTCTCTCTCTCTCTCTCTGTCCTCTCTCTCTCTGATGGTTTGAGCATACAGGGACTCAATACTAGCCCTGTCTGAGTCACAGCGACACCCGCAGGGGTCTGTCTGGAGTGGGTACAAGAAAGCCCTGCCTGCTTTTCAGGGTCTAGCTCCTTTGCCTGCTCTTGAGCCATGACTGACCCATCATTAGATGTCATCTCTATTTCTGTTGTGTTTACCACACTGCAGGCTCCTCACTTTCATCCCATTATTGTTGCTGGGTCATCCAGAGACTTCGTCACCCAGGAAACCGAGAGAGGGATAACACAGTGACCTCTCTGGCTCAGCTAATTCACCATCTGGCAGTACAGCATTGGGCCTCTGATTTCCGGGGAGAGGGGGACCTCCAGAGCCCCTCAGTCTTTGTGGCTCATCCTCCTTCCAGAAGTGTCTGGTTCAGTTTCCTACATCAACTTTTCCCTACTTAAACAGAAAGAAACAGGTCTATATGTAATAGACATGCGGTGTTAGCAATGTAATTGGTAGCAGAAACAGACCATACTCCGTGCCTATCTTCCAGGAGGGCTGGAGCTGGAAGAGAAGCCCAGAAATACATTAGCACAAGGCCCCAGGCTCCACAGCAGCAACTCGAAACTGCTTTATGGTCCCAAGGGGGCAGCCACTGGCCAAGGCCTGGCAAGGCACTGCTGCCTGCCCAGAGGAAATGACACCTGCCACCAGCTCCATCTTAGCCCTGCCTCCTCGCAATTCTTGCAGTCCTGTGGCAAGGGTCAGGGACCCAAGTCCTCTGACCCTGAGCTTTCTCCTCACAAAGCTCCTCTGCAGGAAATGCCCTCCCAGTCCTGTGAAAGCTGACTCCTCCATGTCACCGCATACACTGAACACTTCTGAGACCCCATCCAACATGCTACATCTCTGGAAGAGCATTATTGCTTCTTCCCTCTACCATCACGTAGCGTCTCATTCTTCAGGTTGTTGTGGTTGCTAACCACTGTCTGGCTCAGCCGTATTTCTGTATGATCAGAGTTTGCTGCGTCCCTGATGCTCAGAGCGTTATTGGAAAGACTGAATCCAGAGTATAACTAGAGACCTGCCGCCATATCTGTGGGAAATTGTCGTGGTTGATGATTGATGAGGGCGGGCCCAACTGGAGGGCCCAGGCTGTGTAAGCTAGCTGGGCATGAGAAAAGGAGTGAGCCCAGCAAACAGCATTCCTCCCTGGTTCCCTCCTGGTTCCTTCCCTGACTTCCCTCAGTGTTGGGCTGTGACCTGGAAGTGAATGGGGTGGGGCTTTTCTCCATAAATTGCTTTAAGTGTTTACCATAGCAACAGAAGAACAAATTGAAACAGCCCTGGTGACCAGAGACGTGTGACTTGTGTCCCTGATCAAAATTCAGTCATCGGGTTAGCTTTAAGGACAGCTGTGCTGTCCCTGAAATGTGGTCTTCATGAGAATGGCCCCAACAGAGCCCGGGTCTTTGGACATGTCTGTGCCTGTCCTAAGACACTCACCCCACTCCAGGATCAAGCGGGTCTCAGTACCACTTTGCTCCTCCATGGCCCTCCTGGGTAAAGGATGCGGGAGAGCCGTAAACCACAGAGTAACGTAAGAACATCTGAAAGCCCATCAGAAGCTCAGATCCACCAGGTCGGGGAGGCAGCAGTAGGTGGGAGGTGATGCCAAGACCTGCAAAGCGGATGTGGCTTCTAGCCTCCTGCTACAGACAAGAGCTGATGACACAGGACAGCCAGCCAACTGCAACGTGGCCACAAGTACTTGTTCAGTTTGAGTGGTCTCCTAAGGGAATGCCGCTTCTTGTCCCAGCCCCAGAACCATTTGGCCTTTCTCGGCCATATCCCCAAGTTTCTGTTAGCTGGCCTAGCCAGAGAAAAAAGCAAAACACAAAATCAGACTGAATGAAATTGACTGGCATTGGTAGCCCAAGACCTCAGCCCAGCAGGCTGGCCATGCCCCTCTCAGGGCAGCAGTTCACTCTCCGAGGAAGGCAGGCGCCCTCCCCCGGCCACACTTGTGAAAATAACAGCGCTGCAGATTGGATCGCTGTCTTGGCTTTGGTCTTTGAGGTGTTCTGGAGCTCTTTCCAGCCCCCACAGGTTGTCATGGTGCCTGCTGCTCAAAGTTGTGATTGGTCAGAGCTGCAGATGGTCTCCATGGCGATAGAAAGGATCTGTGCAGAAAGGACGTCTGGCCTTGGAAATGAACTCGCGGCAACACTCCTGGGAAATGAGCCTCCTCTGCAGGGAGAAGGGGGGCGAGGGGATGGAGGCCTGCAGGGAGAAGGGGGGCGAGGGGATGGAAGCCAGCAGAGAGTCTCCCCGCTAGAGACAGGCGCAGCTCTCCAGCCCTGCTACCCACCCTGGGAGCACAGCTTCCCAACGGGAAGTGCTGCCGTGCTGGTAGCCACAGAGGATGCCAGCTTCAACTTTCTGGTTGAACCAAATGAAAAGTGCAAGTCAGAAAGGCATAGTTGAGGCAGGGGTCACCTGTCCTTTCGGTGGTCCATAAAAGATCTCTCTGCCCACTCCGCTACTTCTGCACCCCTTCCTTCCAACTCTACACAGAGCTTAGCCTCTCTCCAACCCTGACCTGATCCCAGGACCACTCTTCCCCACTAAAGCATGAGCCCAAACAGCTGAAAAGAATGTCCTTTCTCTCCCCTCTAAGACCTTCAGTAATGAGACAAAGACCAGTAGCTCGCAGTCTCCAGAAGGTATTTTCCTTTTGCACCTACAGCTCTCTCTGTCTTTTGTTTCTCCAACCAGGAACCTGGGCTTTGGCAGAGTTCGGGCTCCCCGTAGATCTTGAGGGTTTTCTGGGCCTCCTAGTCTTTTTCTAACAAGCGCTTGCACAGCCAGGTGGATCTGGTTTCAGAGTGATTGCCTCTCAGGCAAGAAGCCTCCTCCAGGCACCTCTAATCTCTCCCTAGTACACTTGTTTTTAAAAACAGATCAGAAGCCCATCCCTACTTGACTGTGACAATAACAGAGTTCGAGGCAATCAGGGGTGAAATCGGAGGCGAGGGTAAAGATTGGTACTGTAAGAACGGTTGGGACTTCAGTCTTAGAAACAGTGTTGCAAGGGCAAAGCAAAGTCTGTTCTCCAAAGCCTTTGCTGTTGCTTCTGACTCCTCTGGATTCTGAAGGGAGTTCTTGTTTCAGCTCCTATTTTTAAAGGCTTACAATGCAACGTCTCATAAAATTCTAACGTGCTAAAGCTGGGGTGTTGTCGCTGCAGAGACCCCAGGCCTTCTCGGCCCTGAGCACAGAGCACAGCCACTTGGTGATGAAGCAAGGTTGGGAAGCAAACCCAAGCCCATGCCACCCAGAATCTGACCAGCTGTACTCCCCTGCCCAGTGCTGTGACCCTAATCCCGCAGTCTAAGTCCGGATGCCCAGTAGCTTATGGTAGCTTATGCAGGGCACTGGCTTAGTCTCAAGACCACTCTCTGCCTTGGAAACCTTTTACAGCAATCTCTAGCCTCCTTTGTCTGGTGGGCCTAAGACTCTGCCTCAAACACACACCTGTTTTTCCTCCCATAACCTTTTCATGTGGGAAAGATGATATCACTCTTTCTCTCTCTCTCTCTCTCTCTCTCTCTCTCTCTCTCTCTCTCTCTCTCTTTCTCTCTCCCTTCCTCCCTCCCTCCCTAACAGTCTCTGTGTGGGACCTTGACCTCCACTACCCAGTATCACTGCTTCTTCCCTAATGACACAGCCAAGAAGCATGTACCCTGTAACCCTCACTAGAACCCTTAAACAGAGTGGCACACAAAGGCTAAAGCCAGCCCACCACTCCTAGGGCCTCCCACTAAAAGTAGACCAAAAAGTCCCTAAGCAGATACCCCTGGGTCCAAAACCAGCTTTGCCAGCAGATTCACTGTGTAGCTCTCTCTCCTTGGGGTCCTCCAAAAGTGGAGCTTTAGGTCCACCCTGACACTGGGGGCAGCTCAGTTGAAGACTCTTTGATCCCTAGAATCTATGAATGCAGAGCATGGCAGGTCACATCAGTAGCCCAAGGACTGGGAGGCAAAAACATAAAGGATCCCTGGGGCTTGCTGGTCATCCAGTATAGCAGAATCAGCAAGACCCTATCTCCATAACTAAGGAAAAGAGCAATTGAAAAAGACACACATTGCTGAACACACACACACACACACACACACACACACACACGGGGGTAGGGGTGAGAATAAAAGCAAAATTAAGACAAACAAATGAAAGGTCAGTCTCTTGTGAGATAACCTTGAGGGACAGGTGCAGGAGGGGGGACAAATACTTCGAGAGGCTGACCTGAGGCGGTTGGCACTGTGGGCAACAGATACCAATTCCACAAGGACCTCCCGAGATATGCAGAATGCCTTCCAGACTCTTCACTCATGGGACAGAATTAACATCCACCATCTCCCGTCCCTGCTGCACACGCCCTGCCCTTCTGGATGACTTTGTACACAACCCGAGCAAATTCACTGGAGTCACTCAGCTGAATCATTTCTTCTTCCAGGAATCTTGGGCGCTCCTCTGAGACGAGCAGAGGTGAGAACCTGCCTCACATAGTACTCATGAGCTTTAAAGGCGAGAACTTGAAAGCAATGCCTAGCCCTGAATAAAAGGACTCAGGGCAGCTGCTGCTCTCTGCCTCTCAGCACTGGGGGAACCCATCTACTGAGCTATAAGGTTCTAATCCTATGGCCCTAATCCACCCCTTGGGTGGGACCCAGATTGAGCGGAACTGGAAGTCATGTAGGAAATAGCCCCTGAGAAAGCATCCTGAGTTTCAGATCTATGAGTATGTATATGTTACTCAGGTACATATGAATGCTGTCTTACTTTTCCACTGATGTAATAAGACACCATGACCTGGCCAAGGCACCTTCTAGAAGAATGAGTTTATTGGGGGCTTACAGTTGACCATCACAGAGAGGAGCATGACAGCAGACAGACAGGCTTGGTTCTAGAGCAGTAGCTGAGAACTTATATCTTGATCCACAAACACGAGGCGCAAGAGTTAACTGGGAGTGGTATGGGTTTCTGAAACATCGAAACCTGTCCCCAGTGACACGTCCTCCAACAAAGTCATCCTCCTATTGCTTCCGGAACAATTCCACCAGCCAAGGACCAAACATTCAAATATATACCAGCCTAAGGGGGTCATTCTCTTCAAACCACCACATTCCATTCCGTGTTCCCATAGGCTTGTGGCCATAACATAATACAAATTGTATTTAGTACAGCTTCAAAAGTTCTCATAGTCTCAACACTATTTAAAAGTCCAAAGTCTCTTGTATCAGACTTTATTTTTTGGGCTATCAACCAGCTCCCAAATCATGACATGGAGATTTATTATTAGTTATGAATGCTCAACCTTATCTTATGCGCATTTTTAGTTAGCTCTTATAACTTAATTTAACCTCTTTCCCTTCATCTACATTTTGCCTCATGGTTTTTACCTGTCTTTCATTCTGTATGTCCTGGTCTGTGTCTTGCTGACACAAGTGTCTTCCTCTCTTTTTTTCTCATTCTCTTCTTCTGAGCCTAGATTCCTCCTCCTACTTATTCTATCTGCTATCCCGGCCTAGCTATTGATGGTTCAGCTTTTTATTAGACCAATCAGGTGGCTTAGGCAGGCAAGGCAAAACAGCAACCCATCTTCACATAATTAAACAAACACAGCTATCTCTTCTGAGACTCAAGGCAATCTCTTAATTGCAACCCCCTGTATAATCAAAAGCAAAAAGCAAATTACATGCTTGAAACAGTCAGGCACAAAACATACATTGTAATTTTGTGCTGGCTGGTTTTATGTCAACTTGACACAAGCTAGAGTTATCAGAGAAGAGGGAACCTGCTGGGAGCCGATTTGAGTGGCTGCCATTACAAGATGGCATTTGGCCCCGCCTCACTTGATAAATAACTCCATATTAAGGTTGCAGTTCTTCCACCAGAAAACAGGGTGAGTTGTTGTGATCTAGCTGCCCACACTCCCCCTGACCGGCAGGGGAACTTCCTTGTGGTCTGTAATTGACAAGGATGTTCCCCTGCTTTCTTTCCGGCTGGTGGGTCTCCAGAAAAGCAGTTAAAGTATCAAAGTATCAAAGGTTGCTAGGCAGACTCCTTATATAAGCAGCTACAGCTCAGCGCTCGGGGCCACTTGCTTTCTGCTCTCCCTTCAACCAAGAGGCTCCAATAAAGCGTGATTTGGGAAGAATCCTCGTCTGGTGGCTGTTCCTTCCTGCTGGTCAGGGAGTTCGCCGCAGGAACCTCAATTGAGAAAATTCCTCAATAAATTTAGGCTGCAAACAAGACTTTAGGTCATTTTCTTAATTAGTGATTGAAGGGGAGGACACAACCCATTGTGGGTGGGGCCATCCCTGGGCTGGTGGTCCTAGATTCTATAAGAAAGCAGGATGAGAAAGCTCGAGGAACAAGCCAGTAAGCAGCACTCCTCCATGGCCTCTGCATCACTTCCTGCCTCCAGGTTCCTGCCCTGACTTCCTTTGATGATGAGCTGTGATGTGAAAGCATGAGCCAGATAAACCCTTCCCAGATAAACTCTTCCCAGATAAACCCTTCCCAGATAAACCCTTCCCAGATAAACCCTTCCCAAAGAAACCCAAGCTGCTTTGGGTTTCATCACAGCAATAGTAACCCTAACTAAGACAAATTCTGAAAGGGAGAAAGGGGGCGCCTAGTAAGGAAATACTGAACCAAAACCCAGAAGGGCAAACCCCAAACCCTGTAGCCCCACATCTGATACCAAAGCGCTTAGACAGCTTCTCCCTTTCAGCTTTGCTGACCACAACACACTCTTCTTCCTTAGGCTGGTTCTACTCCTCTGTAGCTCTCCTAGACAGATGTCTCTGACATCTCCAATATTTGGGGTCTCCAGCACAGCCAAGGCTTCACTTCCACAGTTTCATACAATGGCCTCTCAGAATCTTTGTGCAGGAACTCTTCTGCCTCCGACCTGGCCTCATCGGCTCTCCTTAACTATGGAGGAAGATTCCACAAACACTTTACTCTTGTATGTAAAGCCAGAACCACATGGGCAACACTGTCCAGTTGAACACACTTGGGATGGAGGCTGGCCCACTCCTTGAATCACATTTGAATAAGCTTTTCTTTATTGCTTGCTATAAACAGAAAACTCCCCAGGGCTTTCCTTTTTCCAAGTCGGAAGCCTATTTGGGCGAGGTCTTGCACTGAGGGCATCCTTCCCCAATGTCATTTCATGTCAGGCCTCTTCTTATCTATTTCAACGTTAAATTTCCTGGGGCTCCTTTTCCTTTTTCACCCCAAACTATACATTTCGTGTTTCTTTTTACCCTGATGGCACTTTTTCCTTGCAGAGCTGCATAAGAACAACCGCTGATAACCACACGACGCTGCCAAATGACACACCTCCTCCTACAAAGTCCCACCTGATTCTTCCCAAATAGGTCTGTCTACTGGGAACCAAACGTTCAAATACACGAGCCTATGGGGACTGTTCTCATTCAAACCACCACACATACATATACAGAGATGAGGTGTCAACATGGGGTGTCATTGCTCAGGTGCTGTCCACCTCTCTCTCTCTCTCTCTCTCTCTCGNCTCTCTCTCTCTCTCTCTCTCTCTCTCTCTCTCTCTCTCTCTCTCTCTCTCTCTCTCTCTCTCTCTCTCTCTCTCTCTCTCTCTCTCTCTTATTGTCTTGGAACATGCTAATTAGTCTAGACTGGAAGTAAGCAAGCCCTAGAGATCTGCCTGTCTCCCCTGCACCAGCACAAACTGAAAGACCCTCACTCTTGCTAGTCTGCCGCTTAGCCACAGAAAGGCCATTTTGCAAGGCTTGCACAAACAAGTATAAGTTCAAATGGAAGCCAGCCCTCGAGCTGCCAAACAGGATATCTGCGGTCAGACATCTGGCCCAGGGCAGGAACAGAAAGTACCGAAAAACACCCTATGTACCCTAGATAGAGCCAAGTCAGCCCCTTTATCTGATTCCATGTACTAAGTGAACTTGTCCCCAAGTTAACCCTGGCCTCATTCAAACTGACCAAGGAAATCCCTGTAACCATGCATCTCGCTTCTGTACCCGTGCTTCTGCTCCCCTGCCCCTATGTAAACCCCTTACCCCAGCCTGTCGGCGCGCAAGTCCTCTGAGAGACTTTGTCGCCCCAGGTACCTGTGTATCTGAATAAAGCCTCTTGCTGATTGCATCCGCACGAGTGGTCTCGGTTGATCCTTGGGTACGGGGTCTCTCCTGAGGGAAGACACTCTCCGAGGGTCTTTCAAAACAAAAACATACTCTATCAGGCCCAATTTTAATATATTCTAGAGACAGACTGATTGAACTATCTCCACAGTAAGACAAACTCTTGTAACTAGAGCTCTTGAGGCAAGGGGGTGGGCCTGAAGCTCTGGAGTGAGCAAGGGTCAGAACTGAACACTAATATTAAAAAAAATTTTCTTACACTACAGAAAATTCAGGCCCAAGGAAACGTTCCCAAGAAGCAGGAAGAGTTGGATACATCTGAGTCATCCTGTGGAAGAGGAATTTTCATCCAATCAGCACTCGTGTTTGTTCAACAAACTTTTATTGGCGACTTTCTGCATAACAAGTTCCCACTAGAGGTGGGACTTCAAAGGAAAACAGAAAAGTCTAATGATGTCCATACCCCATGGTGAGCAGGAGCAAGGCTCTACAGCAATGATGCCCATACCCCATGGTGAGCAGGAGCAAGGCTCTACAGCATTGATGCCCATGCCCCATAGTCGGAGCAAGGCTCTACAGCAATGATGCCCATGCCCCATAGTCGGAGCAAGACTCTACAGCAAGGATGCTCACACCCCATGGTGAGCAGGAGCAAGACTCTACAGCAATGATGCCCATGCCCCAAAGTCAGAAGGAGCAAGGCTTACAGCAAGGATGTTCATGCCCCATGGTGAGCAGGAGCAAGGCTCTACAGCAATGATGTCCACGCCCGGTAAACAGCCGGGACAAAGCTTCCAAGGGCAAGTGGTGGTTTAAGGAAAAACTGACAAGAAAGGCAGGGGCAGAATCCGGGGGAAAGTAGATAAAGGTCTGTCCTGAATAAAGTATCCATTCTCAGACATTTTGTTACAGCAGCACAGGCAAACTCATGTTATAAAACCACAGCTTCAACGGTGTGTGGTAAGCACACATTCATAACCCCAGCATTCTAACAGTTAAGACAGAAGGATCACCATGTCCTAGGCTGCAAAACAAGACTTCATTTCAAAATAAAAAGCAGCAACAGGACTGCAGTTTCTATGACAGTGATATTCTGATCTAGAAAAGAGCGCCGAACAAAAGGCTGCCAGTATGCCTCTCTGCAAATAAAATGTTACAGCTGCTTGAACTCTGCAGCCGCAGCTAAGCCCTCTCTTGTCCTCTCTTGGCTTATTGCACGATGTGCCACACTTATTTCACTGACTAGCTAGCTTCCTAGCATGGGGACAGAGTTCCAGGTACAGTAAACATTGGTAAATAGGCAAAAATAAAAAACACCTCCAATACCAATAGCCCTCAGAGAGATGAGCCACGCTGATGACCCACATCTTCAGGAATGGGCTATCCTTATCAACACTGAGTGCCTCGGGGAAGGGATACTGTATGTCAGGACTCAAAGGGAAGAAGGGAGACGTCCTTCACTTCTCAAGCTCTATTACAGTTAACTCCATTACCACACCTTCTTGTCCGTCTAGGTAAGAGTGTTGTATTAGATCATGTCCATGCAGTGGACATTTTGGAGGAGGGGTCTGTGTTCAGACGTGATCCCCAAGGGGTCCTGAGCTTGTCTTTAGTCATCAAGTGAACACAGGGACCTTCTCTGACATTGATAGTTCCTAAAACTCTGTTTTTAAAGGTTTTATATGTTGATCATCAGGCCAACCTACTAGTGAGGAACAGGGAAACAAAGAAAACATTATATCCCAAAAGCATGCCCAACTGTCTTGACGATGATAAAACATGGTAAGATTGCATCATGGGAACTTTCCCACAGGAAAAAAAGCCACCCATTCATAGTTTCCTTCTAGACCCAGCTTGGTTCCTCCTGTATCTTGGAGTTTGTATGGTTTTATTACCAGTTTTCTCTGAATCTATTGTCAAATGGGGTGATTTTGCTTTTATTTCTTGGCAAGGAATCACTCAAAAGTCATGGGTAAGTCTCACACACACACACACACACACACACACACACACACACACACACCGCGCCCGCGCACGCGCATGCACACAGAATCAGAAAGGAAAGAGTCAAAAGTTCCCACCTGTCATCACTCAGAGACTATGATTCAGAGTAATGAAATAACACAGGAGGAACACAAGGTTGCTTGGTATAAGAACTCTGGCTTCTGCTGGTTTTGCTGCCTGGGTTGAACTATAGTGAGCCCTAGACCAGTGAGAACAAGATGAGATTGACGAACCGTTAGGCCTGGACCCAGCACTCAGAACACCAGCCACTGGATGACAGTAAAATTCTGAGTGTCCAACAGGACCCTTCATCTCACCCCTTATCAACACACAGTTGTGGCTGCCAGACGCTGATTGTCGTTTTCATTATTTTCAAACTAAAGTGTGAAGACATTAATTCATTTAATCACTTCTTATCAAACTCCCTGAGGGACTAAGCCTTGGCCTAATTTTTTAAAATTATTGATTCCATACCAAGTAAGAATCACTTCAGCAGATCTGTGTGAGATACCAAAGTCCTTACAAAGAATATATTCTTAAGCTCCAGAGAGCACTGTTGGGCAGGAAACAAAAAAGGATTGCCTGGCTCTCTGAACACCACCCGTCAGTACAACAGTGAAGTCCCTTGGGTTTCTCAAGGCATTAGCAGAAGTGAGTACTGTCCTCGAGGGCTGTTCTGGTTCAAAGTGAAACTTTCTTGCTGAAAACAAGACAAGAAACAAACAAGCAAAAGCGTTTTGGGCTGGAAAGATGGCTCTGCAGTTAAGAGGGCTTCCTGCTCTCCCAGAGGGCGGAGCTAGAATTCCCTGCACCCACATCAGAAGGCTCACATCCACCTGCAGCTCCAGCTCCAGGGCCTTAGGCACTGTCCTCAGGCCTGCACATTCACTTGAACTAGTGTAGCATATGCTCACACAGACACACAATGTACACATAGATAATTAGTTTTCTAAAACCTTCTGAGGAAGGACCAATGGTGCGGCATGAGGAGCTGGGAAAACTGGCAGTGGATTTGCTCAGGAGAAAGCCAACACTGGGGGTCAAAGAACCTGATTTCTGGACCACATATCCCACCAAGTCCCCCTTTTTTGAGCAGCTGTTCCCAGGGCAGGTGATGGGCATGTTTCAAACTCTTCTGAGAAAGGCTAGAGACAAGGCTTGCTGGAGAGAAGGTCCCCGAGTTGGGAGAAAGAATGTGACAAGAACGTAGGTTGGGTCATGAGCCCTCAGGAGGCCACACTCCCTCACACCTGCATCTATACTTGGCCTCAGCAAGCAAAGCAAGGCAGGAGGAGGGCAAAGTCTCCCAGAAAGGCTTACTGTGAAGTTAACTGATAGGTAAGGAGGTTGTGGAAGAAAAACAGAATGATTTTCAGGAATATTATGAAAACGGCTTTCTCTGGTTTAGGTTGTAGTGATTTATTTTGTACTTTGGGATCAATTTATTAAGAATTTTATGGTCTGAACCTAGGAGGACTAAGTTCCTAGGCTATCAGAGTTGGGGCCTTCAGGAGAGGATTGTGTCACGAGAACAGAGACCTTATGAGTGGTATTAGGACCTTTCAAGAGTTCTATAAGTCATTAAGAGTCAGTTTAATCCTGCTGTGGGACAATGGTCTTGTACCCTGTAAAGATTTGTTACTTGTATTTTAATAAAATGTTGTTTGGCCAGTAGGTAGGCTGGAAGTATAGGTGGGGCGACCAGGCAGGAAGTAGAGGTGGGGTGACAAGAACAGGAGAATTCTGGGAAGAGGAAAGGGTGAGTCTGGAGTTGTGACCCAGCCACAGAGGAAGCAAGATGAGAATACCTCACTGAAAAATGGTACCAAGCCTCATGACTAACACAGACAAGAATTATGGGTTAATATAAGTTAATAAGAAGCCTGAGATAATAGGCCAACTAATTTATGATTAAGTAGACCTCTGTGTGTTTTCTTTGGGACTGAAGGGCTGAATGGCTGTGGGACCAGGTGGGACAGAAACCTCAGTCAACATAACACTACTTCCATTTAGCAGCAGACCAGTACTAAGTCCTCCCCAGGCCTCCTGGCCTGCCCTGAGCCATAGTCCTTGACCTGATAATGGTACCAGATATGAGTTTCATCATGTGGGGTGGGAGTTAGGTCTAGGCAGAAAGTGGTTGGTTACTCCCATGTCATTTGTACCACTATTGCACCCTCATGCATGTCTTTCCAGACCAGTAATTACAGTTCAAAGGGGTCCTAGTTGGATATGATAGATGGTAAAATCTGAGGGAGGGATGAGTATGACCAAAACACACTGTATGAGACTATCAATGAATTAATAAATAATTAATTAGTTGATAAAAGGGCTCAAGGAGTATAGCCTGTATTTCTCTTCCACCACATGAGGACACAGCAGTGTGATACCACCTTGGAAAGTGAGAACAATCTTTATCAGACACCAAATACTGCCATCTTCACAGCCTCCAAAACTGTAAGAATGAAGTACGTTCTTTATAAATCTTTCATTATGGACTGAGAATGTAGCTGTTAGTAAAATGCCTGCCTAGACTGCACAATCCCCAAATTCTGTTCCCAATACTACATACACTGAGCATGGTGGGCTGATCTGTAATCCTGTCACTCAGGAAGTAGAAACAAGGCTACATAGCAAGGTCAAGGCCAGCCTGAGACACGTGAGACCCTGTCTCAATGATAGATAGATAGATAGATAGATAGATAGATAGATAGATAGATAATTGTTTTTAAGACTTTGCCCATATGTATGTATGAATATGTACTTTGTGTGCCTAGATTCCTTGAATTCCAGAAGAGGTTGATGAATCCCAGGAACTGGAGTTAAAGGCAGTTTGTTAGCCATCATATGGGTTCTGGGAACAAAACCAAAGTCCTCTATAAGAGCAACAAATGGTCTTAGCTGCTGAGCCATCTCTCCAGCCTCTGTTCATTTGTCAGTCTGATGGATCACAGCAGCACTAGGAGGTTCAAGCTAGGGTGATGACATTGTCTTTTACAGGACACCACATCTCATCTCACCTCCTACCCATTAGAAGAAACTCCCCATAAGTTAGCCAAATGTCATGTAAGTGATGTAGTTGGCCCAAGTGACCTTCCTTGTAGACACAACAGTTCATCTTGTTTATAAAATTCAGACCCAGGACAATTCTAAATGGTAGGTGCTTCAGTCAGGTTTGCTACTGAAAGATCTAGTTGCTAAAGCTCCAGATTCCCACATCTCAGATCCACTCTTGGCATTCTTCAGGTCACCAAGGCACCCACCATTGCTACCAGCACCTTTTTGCCATTGTCTTTAGAACCTGAATCACCAGATACCAGACAGAAAGCAGCCCTGCCCATTTTCCCTTTCTGGGGTCTTCACATTCTGAAAGCGTTCTGGTATTAGCTTAGAGAAAGCTAAACGGGAGGGTTTAAATTATGTTTGAAAATTTTATAGCTTTGCATTTAAGCAATTCTATTTGTAGCAAATAGAACATTCAGTTGTTGAAAGACACCCCATTCCTTTTATGTATAATTAGCTAATTAAGGGTTTTCTCTGCGATCCTCTCTTCCTGCCTCTCCATCTTTCACATTCTCTGGTTCCTTCTGGTAACCCTGAGGGACAGCCACACGACTGCTCAAACCATTAGTGGAGAGTTGAGATTAGCAGCTTGAAAGCTTCCGGACATTTCTGAACGCCAATCTGTGCGGGAAGTGGACCAATTGCTTCATTTTGTGGAGAGTAAGTTCACTTCTCCCTGGAATGCCGCAAGAGCAGTGGGTTGTGTGTTGTCCCCCAAACACATTTGAGAGCGTGGACTGCTACTTCCCTGAGGCTGTGCTGCAGCCATGTTTAGTGCCCTTCTCACCTCCTCTGACCCTCATTCCAATTTCAGATGTGGCCAGGGTGAGTTGCTTGCCTCCTGTGGTCCTTGAAGCACTGTACTGTGGGACAGCATCTTCTTCTCTGGTTGGAAACAGTGGTTGATAATCTCCCATCCCTACAATTCTTGATGGACAGAGAGGACAACCCATAAATCAATATTCCCCTGCCATTGTCAGAGTGCACACATCACTCGTGAGAAGTAACTCAGACTCTTATTTGCAGAACCTGAGGGAGACAGCCCTGTGGACTACAGTGAAGAGGAAGTAGAGAATGAGGTGAAAAGGAAGGCCAAAGGCATCAAAATCAACATATTTAAGAATCTAATAGCAAAGCAAGACTGCAAAGAGCTCCCACCATGGGCTGTGTTCACGTGAGTGGGGGGGGGGGAGATCTCTAAATGCTGAAAGGCATGGCGCTATACAAACAAGCAGTCTATAAGGGACAGATGCTCTCCATGTCCCAGAGCTTTTGAGACCCAGACCTGTACCAACTCTCTGGCCTACCTCCATTCCAGAGAGTATCTTCCTATTTCTTAAAAAAAAAAAAACTGTGTCTTCTTCTGTCACTGTCCACATGTCCTTGATCCAATTCTGTGTTCCTAAACACAAGCACTAAGGAATCTCAGCAGGCCCTCTGGACTCCGCCCCTATGCCTGTCACAGATATGCAGCAGTGTCCTGCTGCCCTGACTTGCTCTCACCCCTAACTCCTTCACATCTGCTCCATAACTTTATCTAAAATCCTTGCTCGGGCTTTGCTTTAAGAAAAACCGGAACACACAGGAACCCAGAAAGAGCTGGGCTGAGGTCTGACTGTTGATGTGGGATTCCCCTTTGTATGCTGTGAATATGATTGGTTAATTAGTAAAGAAAACTGGCTTGGCCTGATAGGGCAAAAGAATAGAGAAAGGCAGGGAAAGCTAAACTGAATGCTGGGAGAAAGGAGGCGGAGTCAGAGAGAAGCCATGGAGCCACCAGATAGATGCTGAGAACTTTACCTGGTAAACCACTAACACATGGCAACACACAAATTAATGGAAATGGGTTAAATTAAGATGTAAGAATTAGAGCTGGAGAGATGGCTCAGAGGCTAAGAACACTGGCTGTTCTCCCAGAGGTCCTGAGTTCAATTCCCAGCAACCACATGGTAGCTCACAACCATCTATAATGAGATCTGGTGCCCTCTTCTGGCCTGCAAGCATACATGCAGACAGACACTGTGTACATAATAATAAATCTTTTTTAAAAAAGATATAAGAGTTAGCCAATAAAAAGAGCTAATGGGCCAAGCAGTGATTTAAATAAAATGCTTTCTGTGTGATTATTTTGGGGCTAAGCATCCAGGAAAGAAGCAAACTGCTCTCTCCTCCTACAGACTGTCACTTTTTGGTGGAGGCTGGCTGAGAGAACTTGAATTTAAATCCTAACCTTGCCAAGCTGTATATAAATACAGACACCCGACCCTCTCTGGACCACTAATAAAAATGACTGACAAATCATGGTTTTACTCACTAGGATTTACAGGAACATTTCCTGCATTAAAGGGTGGCATCTTTTAGCCTTTAAAGATTAAAAGGAACAAAAACTCTAAAATTAGAGTTCAGCTTAAGTAAAGCCACCATCTCCAGCATGGGCTCCCATTCCCATGGCTCCTCTACCACTAATTCATCTCCAAAGACTTAGTCTCCAAATAGCACTGGTATAATGATCTGGGATTCCAAGTGGATTTTTCAAACATAATTTTTTATTGATTCTTTGGGAATTTCACATCCTGTACCCCAATCCCACTCATTTCCCAGTCCCTCCATGTTCGTCATCTACCCTTGTAGCGCCACTCCTCTCAAGAAAAACTTAAGAAAAAGTCATAAAAATAATAATAATAATTTAAAAACAAACAAAAAAACCCACTTCATTCCTCTCTTTCCTGCCTCTCCATTGTCTCTTCATTCCTCTTACTGGCACTGGGAGCTACAGCGGATCATGCAGTAGACCCTTTTGTCCAACGGCTTTCCTTACAAATGTTCATTGTATAATGTGTTGTCAGTCAGGTTCAAGGCCTTTGGCTTCTGGTACCCATCAATACTGGACCCTCACTGAAACTCCTCTCAGATGCCCCATTGTTGCTCCCAGTCATGGAGATCCTGCCGCTCTGGTTCTGCAGGACCAGTCTCTTCACGTGCTCTAGCAGGTCATAGATGGAGTAGATGTTGGAGGTGCCAACTCAAAGCCCTGGATGTGTGCCTGGGTGGTAGCTGACTTGGTCAGTCCAGGCCATTGGGACCTCCAGCCTCAGGTGAGGGGTAGAGCCAGCTGTAATGCCCGTGGTGAGGGTGGGGCCAGCTTTCCCAAGTGTGTGTATGTATGTGTGTGCTTGTGTGTGTTTATGTGTGGTGGGGAATCCCTCCTATGAGGGGTAAGACCAGCTCTTCTGTGCTGGGTCATTGGGGTCTGCTATCCCAGGACCAGAGAAGGGTGGGATTGGCTCTCCCGTGAGGGGCTGCTGCTCTCCCTGGGCCAGTGAGGGGTGGGACCAGCTCAGCACAATCCTCGTATTTCAACACATGGTTCAACACATGGTTCTCAGTGAGAAGGGTCTCTGTGGTAACATGGGCAATGGACATTAAGATAGACCCCAGCTGGAGCAAGAACATGGACCAGACATGACCAGTAGCAGCAGTTGGACCCCGAATGACAGACCTCTCAAGTCAGCATGAGCCCAGCAGCGTGATCACAAGACTCCACATGATCCCAGATGGCAGCACAGGCCCCAAGCAGTAACCCAGCCTTCAATGGTAACAGGAGACATGGACATCAACAAAGACCCTGGCTGTGGCCCAGAGGACACCATGGCCCCAGGGGGCAGTGCAAGACACTCAGATCAGCATGGCCCCAGCAGTGGCTCAACCCCTACATTGCTATAGGTGGCAGTCCAAAACCTGGGCATCCTTGTGGCCTTTGGTGGCAACGTGGGCCGTGTACATCTACACAGATTCCAGCTGTGGTAGGACCACAGACCCAGACATGGTCTTTGGCAGCAGCCTGGACCTGGACATCACCATGGCCCTGTGTGCCAAGCAGGCTGCCCACATCAGTGCATTCCTCACCACCTTCACCTCCCTAGATCTGCCTCTCTCCACAGGACACAAACCATTCTGCCTCTCTCCCTACCCCACATCCTACCATATATTTTTTCACTGCAATGGCACCTGACAGCCCAGCGCCGCAAGAGACCAGGCAAGCCTGTGGTTTATTCTACTCACCCAGGGCAAGTGGCACCAAGGGGCTTGTGAGTGTCCATCCCCTGCCCAGTCCTAATGGCACCAGGCAGGCCCATGGTTCCTTCTATTTGCCCCCACAGTTGGATTTTTAAAGCACAGATTCAAACTAGAGAGGGACAGGTCTTAATGTGGTCCAGCCCAGTTCGTTTACTGGCTCCATCAATAGTGAACACTACAGTCTTGAATGCCTCTCTATTTTTGTCTTCACCTCACCCCACAGAACCCAGCTGCCATAAAAATCCCTCATCCAACTCTCCAACCCAGCTACCCAGTCTGAGACACTCCCCCAAGACCACTCCTTCTGTCCCGATTCAGCATGGAGACACTCCACTCTGGACTACGGTGGACCCTGGGCACAGACAGCTGGAGCCCTTGCTGAAATATACAAATATACAACAAACTACTCCCAGGAGAGGGCTTGTTCTTCCCCCACAGCCGAGCAGTGGGAAGTGCATTAGCCCCACCCACAGCCTTCTGTTATTAATGGCACTTTAGTTCTCCCCCCAACCCCCATGCACACAACCACCAGTCAGCAGGCATTCTCTGGAGGGCCAATCTTGGTTGTCTTTTGGTTCTGGTTTTTTTCTTTCTTTCTTTTTCCTCAAATATTATCTAAGGAGAAATTCTTGGTCCTGCTGGGAACCAAGTAGATACTGAGGTAGATCTTCCAAGAAAGCAGGCGTGCAGGGTATCCACAGCCCTCAACCCCTAAGCTGAGCAAGGCTGGAGGAGGACACCTAACATTCCAGGTCTCATCCTTGTTCAGCCCATGGGGCCACTAGGAGGTTGTGAGATGTGGGCAGTAAGGACACAGCAGGTGAAGTGGGGGTCGCTGGCTCTTCTGCTGCTCCTCAATGCCCACACTCTCACTTCACTGGTTCTGGACATGAAGGAGACTAGAACCATGTGTGGAGTGCAAACCTTCCCTACACACACACACATGTGCACATGCGTACTCACACACGCATGCCATTTTTACCTGCACTTGCTCCTCAGCCTCTCCTATCCCAACAGCAGTCTTCCCCCAATCCAAACACACATCACAGGGTCACCAGTTCCAATCTTTGAACACTGTTCCGTTACAAGCAAAGTCCCCTTCTCCCCACTCCATCTAGAAACAGGGCTTTCCCTCTGGGTGACACCCTCACTGCTCCACAGGCTGGCAATATTGCCTCCACTCTCGTGGCAGAGAGGGAGAAGGGTCAGCAAACCTCTGCCCTGCTTCCAGTCCCCACTGCGATGGGTCTGCCACAGCAGACAGGAAAGGCCCGTCCCTGCCATGTTTCTCTTGACTCTACCCTTGCCAGGAGCATCTAGAGGTGAGAATAATTCTGATTTTACTTTAGGAAAGACAAATGTAAAACAAATTACAGGGAAAGTTTTGGGATCCTTTAGGGCCTTGGCTTCCACTCCTTTTGCTTAAGATTCTTCCAGACTACCAAGTCCATTATATTCTTAAGCCCACAACCTCATATCAAGAGCCTCAAATGTTGGCTCATCAAATCTCTAGTGGTCCTGTAGAGAAGCTTGAAATGAGAATGCTGATGGGTTTTCTTCTTCCTCGAGCCTAGCATAGGTGAGCCCCAAACTGCTAGCCTCACAAAGCTTCAGACACTCTCTTTAGATGCCACTACCCCTAGTGATCAGCCCTCCAAAGCCCTCAGAGCCGAGAACATCCAGCCACCATAATGTTTTCCCTGGTGATGTAGCTAGCACCTGCTGAGCACAGGAAGGACACAAGTCCCGCCCAGTCTTCAGGTTGCCCAATCCTGGAGGGCAGAATCTTTGCACTCTGGTTCTGACACCCCAGAGCTCTTGGGCTACAGACGGTATAGGGTCCCATAGGGCTTAAAGGGACTCAGTCATGTGAACCCAGACTTCAGCAAAGGGAAAAGTCCATCAAAAGAGACATCCTCCCCAGCTGTGCCTCCCCAGCTATACTCAGACCACCAGAACTGCAAACCCCACTTGCCTCTATAGCTGGTAGTTCTCCTTTAAGTGATTCAGAAAGCCTCATTGCTCTATACTGTTGGGAGCAGTGAGACCCTAGATCCTGAATTTCTTGTAAACAAATTGTTTCCCCCTGATATGAGTGCCTACAGCTGCTCTGAGCATGAGACCTTCAGGAGTTCCTGATGGCAGGAGAGTGGTTTCTGGTGGGTTTGGCTGGGGCGTGGCTATCTCTATATAATCTGCCCCTGAACAGAATAAAAGGGGCATTCTTGGGGCTTTCCGAACCAATGTTTGGAGGTCCATGTGTTGGTCTGTCTCTGCGTGTGTCGGTCTGTCTCTGCGTGTGTATTCTCAACCTCCAGCCCCTTTCCCGAAGCTCCTGAACTGGGTTCTAGCACACAGAGTGCAGACATGGGGGCACGGCGTGCGGCAATTCGAAGAGACAACTGAATCAACAGGACTAAGACAAGGAAATGGATGGGACCCTAAAGTGGCCACCTGGCCAAGCAGCCATGGTTGCCCCTGGCAGCATCAGTGGACTGAGCTCCGGCTGAGTTCAGAGGACAGTGAGGACCTCGGTCATGCTGTCAGGTTGGGGACACCCAGTCCTCACCACTTGGCTGAAGTAGTCTTAATAATTCCTGGAACCAGACAATTCACCCGAATGCTCCTGGGCGCCAACTCCAATGCCAGTGCCCTGGTGAGATCTAGCAGGTCTATCTTGCTGACATTGGAGGCACCCAGTTCCTGAAAGAGAATTATGCATGTTTGAGATGGAGAAGGGGTAGAAGAAAGTGTCTGTTGGAGTTCTCATGCACAAAGGATCACAGCTGAGTAAGCCCAGTGCTCAGACACACTCTGCCCAACCTTGTTAAAGAACAAAGCTGTATGGATACAAGCTCAGCCCAAGACATCAGGAGTAAAACAAGGGTCTATCCTAGATGCTGTCCCTGGGTGGCTCTGAAAAATACATGGCTACCCCTTCCTCTGCACCAACCAAGAACTAACCAAGCTCTTACCACAAGTGGAATACAAGCTAAGATGGAAGACCAAGATGACAGTAGTGCTCCTAAGAAGAGAGATGCAAGAGGAGACATGAAGCTAAAGATTTATCCCCAGCCAAGGTGTTATGACAGCCACATGGTGCAGTGAAGGTCCCATTTCTAGCCCCACTCTGCATGAGGAAACTGAGGCCAATGAGTGGTTGAGATTCCGATCCTAATTCTCGTAAACAGAATGTCCATGTTGATCCCTTATACTAGTGGTTCTCAGCCTTCCTAATGCTGAGATCCTTTAACACAGTTCCTCATGCTGTGGAGATTTCCCCCCAAAATAAAATTATTTACATTGCTACTTCATAACTAAAATTTTGCTACTTTTATAAATCCTAATATAAATATCTGATGTTTCTGATGGTGTTAGGTGATCCCATATAAGGGTTGTTTGACTCCCCCCAAAAGGGATCATGACCCACAGGTTGAGAACCGCTGCCTTATAAATGTTCTCTTCTTCTATCTCTTCCAAGAAGAGATGAGCAGAAACTAAATGCTAGAAGGAAGAATAGAGGAGGTTTGGTGAAGTGACCCCAGACAGGGGGACAAATGCCTATCAGTGAACACTAAGAAACAGATAGAGACGGGAGGAGAGGAGGTTTGGTGAAGTGACCCCAGACAGGGGGACAAATGCCTATCAATGAACACTAAGAAGCAGATAGAGATGGGAGGGAAGGAGACTAATTAAATGAAGGTCATCAGACTAAAGAGATGGCTCTGTCAGTAACATGCTTGTGGTGAAAGCTCGAGGGCCTGGGGCTGATCCCCAGCACCCATGCAAATCTGCAGTCCTGGTGCTGAAAAAGCAGACACAGGGAGATCTCTGGAGCTCACTGGCCAGTCAAGCCAAATCGGATTGGTGAGCTCCAGGTTCAGCCAGAGACCTTGTCTTTAAAAGAAAATGGTAGACAGAGATACAGGAAGACATTTGTTTTTGACCTCTGGCTTCACACACTCTACATACACACACACACACACACACACACACACACACACATACACACAGACGGGGAGATGGTCAGGAGGTCAGGAGGTTAGAGAGAATTGGCTCAGTAGTTAAGAGCCCTAGTTGCTCTCCCTGAGGTCTGGGATTGAATTCCCAGCCCCCACATGGCAGCTCACACTTAGAACAGCAGTTCTAAGGGATTGACTGCCCTCTTCTGGCCATAGGCACTACACACATGTGGCACATAGGTGTTCTTTCAGGCAGAACACCCATACATATAAAATAATTTAAAATTTTTTAAAAGAAAGAAATGACGGTTGAGAACTTTTTCTTCTCCTAGAGACAACCTTCTGCCGGTATGTAACGCGTCGGTGAGGAGCACAGTAAGACTCAGGTCCAGGCACAGATGCACAGATGCACTCACTGGACACAGAAAACAAAGTGTAGGAAATGGCCTGGTGTAGGTTTTTCCCTTCAGAATGAAATGGGAAAGCCCCGTCGTAGGTGTGAGTAAGTACAAGGGGATTATTTAGCTGTAAGACCAGAGTCTAGACAAGGATGATCAGCTCACACAGTTAAGGAGATTAAGAAGGAAAAAAACCACAGCCTCTTCCCCTGCCTGTGCTCCTGGAATACTACCTTCATGCAGAAACCCCAGATTTAAAAATAATAGCCACACAGAGGGAAGGTAGATCTAAAGACTTCCTCCTGGAGGAGCTGAACCAAGAGCTAGCCCAGATTTGAATTCTCCACTTCTCTCCCTGTGTCTCCTGTGACTCTGGAGCATACTGTCCCTGGCTCATCTATAATCTCTCTGCTGGATGTGTCTGAATCTGTGTCCTTGTGTCCTGATGCATATTTTGTGACTCTGTCTTTAACCGAGGGCTTTGTTCTCTCTCTTTTACTGAACAGCACAGAAAGCATCACGTGGCAGGGAATGAGGGACACTTCTCAGAAATCTTCAACAAAGTTTCACAAGGGATTAAGTCACTGGCTGCAGCTGAGACAGATAACAAGGCAACAAAGGCTCTGAAGCAATAGCCATGTGTCATTCCCAGCATTCATGGTGGATAGGTGTTGCATGCTCCCAGAATTCATAGCAGATAGGTGTTGCATGAGGTTGCCTTTGACCTGTTTTATTCTCAGAAAATGATTGTTATAGCACACATATGAACACACAAGCATTGCCCTCTGGGCCAGGGGCATGGAAGAGTATCTACTTTAACATAGTTATGCACTAACTTGGGTTGCAAAAGTCAGCTATGTAGGAAACCCTAGGCAAGTGATGCCAGTTGTCATGTTGTTCTCTTCAAGGCAGGCTCAGCAAACAGTTTGAGCACACAGCATGCTAGCAGCATTAAGTCTTAAATGACCTCAAGGTGTATTATTAACTCTGATGTAAGGTCCAGCAGAAGTTCCAGTCTCTTAGAGTGTAAGAGATATTTTCATTATGATTACATTAACATAAATTCCAAACTCGTTTCGTGACAATGCTTCCAAGATGCTGGCAGCTATGATCCATAGATAATTACGCCATCAAAAATGCCTGTCCAGTGAGCAGAAAGGCATATTGACTCTCAGGCCCTTGAATAATAGGGGCGCATCAGAGAAAGTCAGCTCCATGGTCAGCATGTGCCAGCCACTTCAAGAGGGATGCTTCCTAACAAACAGTCTGAGAAAAAAAGTCGTGATCTCGTGAATTGAGACGCCAGAAGGAGTGACTCAGAGGGAAGGAGAGACTGCGATGAAATGCCACATGCAAGTCACAAATGGTCTTTCAGGGACATTAGGAGTGAAGCTAAAGTGTCTGGGAAGCCGCTCAGTGGTGGCTGCCCGCAGTTCAAATTTTAAATCATCTCTGAGGACACAGTGGAGGTCACTCAATCGAGGGCAGAGAGGAAGGAGGGCAATGAAGATGGTGTCATCAAAACAGAAGCTAGGGAAGACAGTACACCAAGGTCAGCTGTTAGAACCTTGACTCCGTGCTTAGAATACAGCAGGGACTACTGACAGGTAGGACAAGATTCAATCCATGTCCATCTGGTCTACCAAAGAGAACTGTGAACAAACCCATAGGGATGAATAGAACAGGAAGTGGGGGACTAACAGACCCTAAGATGACTTAGAGTCATGTGACAGAGCCTCTCCCGGAGCCTTAAGGGTAAAGAGTGAGTTCACGGTAGGCAGAATGTCTGAGCCCATAGATCCAGTCCTGCTCAAGTCCCCAAAGAAGAACACAATGAACAATGTACAACCCAACAAGACTCTTCCTGATACGTTCGTGGCCATGTGCTCAGGTCCTGGAACAGTGTCTAACATAGTAAATGCTCAATACATGTGATGGTTAGTCTTGGCTGTCACCTAGATTGATTGGCAGATACTTAGATTTGTAAAGCACACTCCTGGATATGTCTGTGAGGGTGTTCCAGAGAGATTCTCTCTCTCTCCCCCTGTGGTCTGCATGGGACTCTGGATATAGAATTCTCAGCTTCAGCTACTTCTCCAGCACCATGCCTGCCTGCACGCTGCCACACTCCCTGCCATGATGAAAATGAACTGAACCTCTGAAACATTAAGCAAGCACCAATTAAATGCTTTCTTTCATAAGAATTGCTGTGGCCATGGTGTCTCTTCACAGCCATAGATCTTTAACTAAGGACAGAAGGGAAAGAAGGAAGCTCACCACTGCAGGCACCTGCTCTTTTCCTTACGGTGAGAAATGCCCCCACTCCAAAGCCCTCCTGACATGATATTCTGCCTCAACACAGCGCATAAGAAAACAAAGCCACACATGGTCTGAAACTGCACTGAGAACCAAATCTTCCTCCCTGTGTTTTATCAGATAGCTTGTCATGATGACAACAAACCAGAGTAACAGTCACTGAGCAAATAACTATTTAAGCCATGAGAAGAAAGAGCAGGAAGATGTAGGGGCTAGATTGAGAAATAAAGCACAACATAGCACAGATTGGCCCTACCATCCAGGGCCTGCCTTTACAATAACTTCTAGAAGGAGCCCAGTACAGAGCTAATATCTGGCCCCAGTTCCCTTGGCTGGCCTCTCACCTTGTCCCACACCTGTTCACTGGTCTCCAGCATGCTCCCCACCAGAGTGCTCCCTACCAACGTGCTCCCCACCAGTGTGTTCCCCACCAGAGTGCTCCCCACCAGAGTGTTGACTGCAGCATTGTACGTGCCAGGAAATCCACATCTCCACAGGGCTCCAGGCCCTGTGGAGAGAGTTGTGGGGAGGGTGGGGATGGCCTGAGGAGGACTCATCTTTCAGGGCAGCCTAGGAGGGCAGGTCCTCGAGGCACAGCCGGTGATGCTACATTAACCAGAGATGGTCACAAAGACCCTGTGAAATCCAAACTCTTATAAAGGAAACCATCCCAACAGGACCAGAAGTCCCTGAGGTCTAACTTGTTCTCCGGGAACATCTGCTGGGGCATCCCCCATTCCTTCATACATTTCTCCAACTGTGGAGTTCTGTCACTTTGTAGAAGGCCTGGACCCCCATTCCCACCCTGCCTCTCCCACAGCTGAGCAGTGAATCAAAGGTTCTGAGCTCCCTTCTCCTTGTCCTCTCACCTTGGCCACTCGCCATTGCCGGTCCTCAGCCTTCCCCACCTGGCACAGAGTGCCAATCGCACGCGGCCCTCCCCCTGCAGCATGGCCACTGCCCGGTCCATGTTATGCTGTTTCTGGCTGCTGCTGACTACGTGGGCCCCATCCTTGGCCAGTCGTCAGGCGATGGCAAAGCCAACCCTGTGGACAGGCAGAGTGCAAGTCAGCCTCCCCCCTATCCGGCTCCCTCCCGGAAACCCACCAAGATGTGGGTAACCTGCTCTACAGCTCAGAGTCTTGCCACAGAGGCCAAGGTCCCTCTGGGTGAGAGGCTGAGACCCTAGAAGATCAGAACACTCACCTGTCCGCGAAGTCTGTGAGCACAGCCACGCGCTTAGCCAGGACTCTGCTCCCGGTTATTCCACTGCTCTGCATCCTCGCAGAGAAGCCAGTGCTTGACTGGGACAGGCACCAGTGGCCCAGACCACTGCTCCAGGCATGGTGAACAGGCCTGGCTCTGCTGGATCCTGCTGCCCTGGAGGAGAGTCCGTCTCACTTCTCAGTTGTGGATTGGTGAGCATAAGATAGTTTCCTACCTCCCCCATATCTCTCTCTGTGTCTCTGTCTCTCTCTGTCTCTGTCTCTCTCTCTCACACACACACACACACTTCTTAGGCAGCCAAGGCTAGCCCAGTTAGACAGAGTATATTTCTGATACCTGAGCCTATAAGAGTTGGATCTCAGTGGCAGAACACTTGCCTGGCACATATAAGCCCTGAGCTTCATCCCTGTCACTCAAGAAAGAAAAGGGGAGGGAGAGGAGGGAAGGGGAGAGGGGAATCAGAGGAAGGTGAGGGAAGGGAATAAGTATTAACTGATAAGAGTGAAATGAGGGTCCATATAAGACAGTGAATTAGAAGCCCTACTGGTTCAACGGAATGAAAGAAAAAAGTCAAAATAATACACAATAATCTCTATTCCTGAAAGAGATAATAACTGAACAATAAACTTAAAGCCAGGTGAGAACCCCCACAAAGCAGGCAGGAGGGCCCATGATCACGCACCCATCTGCAGCATATGGCTAGGGGCTTAGGACCAAGGTTCACAGGAGACACTGGCAAAGCCTGCCCCACTGCCACACACACACACACACACACACACACACACACACACCAATGATGTCACCAGAACAACTAGCTGGAGGAGTGAAACCAAGAGCTGGCCACACCACAGCAGAGGACCACACCACACAGAGGACCACACAGGCTGTGAAGCCAGAGGCTGAAGATTGGCACTCAGAAGTCTGAAGCAGAAATTCTCTGTGTGGTGGGTGACAGATGAGCTGGGGGCGGGAGACACTTAAGGTGGCATAAGACACAGGCAGACAGAAATGCAGGGTTGGAGCCTGCTGTGCAGCCAGAGGCTGAAGGGTGACCAGTGCAGCCCAGAACACAGCCGCTCTGCAGGCTGGCCTCCAGCTGACTTCGTTGGAACCTCCAGGAAATGACTTCCTATACACAGAGACAAAGATGCCAAAGGAAAATCCCCCCAAAACCCAGGGTCCTAAAACAGGCCCAGGGTTCCAGGAAATCTGCTGCTGGTGGAGTTTTGGAGAGGAGCTAAGCCCCACCACACACACCCTGAGCCGGAGGTTGCAAGCACAGGCATTCTGGCTTCTCACCCACTGGTCGGTTTATCCACAACAGCTGGGTCCAGCAAAGCCACAGGCTCCTCCTGCCTCGCTCTCACCCCCTCGATTGCAGAATCTCCTCCCATCTCCAGCGTGTGTTCTGCTCCCTCACACACTGCCTCTGCGCCTTGAGATGGCTCTCACTGCCTAGGCCCATCTGAGTCCTCATTCTCTCATTTTCCTCTGCTGCTTTAACTCTTTTTACTTTGGTGCCAAAACACTGGAACTGCCTCTGGGAAGGCGCCCTTGTTTGCCAAGTTCCTTTTCTACATCTCCTGGTTCCCATCTTTTCTTTATCCTTCTGAGAGCCACTCTGCCCTCTGGACTCACGGAGGCTGAGCAGAGGCCTGCAGTACCTGATTGGGAGACCTCACCTTGCTTCATTCCCATGGACAGGATCAGGGATTTTGTCTTAATCCTTTCTTGCCGTGAGCGGTAAACTCACTCTTTCTTATCCTTTAAACCTCCAGCCCTTGAGAGGACCATCTTTGCTGTTTCCAGAGCTACACCCCATACGAGCCATTTTCCCTATTGAGAACAGGAGAGCAGGTGAAGACCCAGTCCGTTTCCCAATAGCTCCCTGGGGCTTCGACTTTGTTTTAGATCCTGGAGGTCTTTCTTCCTTCCTAATAGTCCGTTGCAGTGATATTTCTGACCTTTTGGGGGAACACTCCAAGAAGGAAACTAGCCCTGGCCAGTTCAGACCCACACCACTCTCAACAGCCCTCCTTCTGCTTATCTCCTAAAAGTTTTCAAACAATTGGGCCTCAAGTTGGATCTTGATCTGGTCCCAGTACGCCCTTGACAACTGAAAATGCTCACCTACATCTGGTACCTGGGACTCTGCTAGCTTGCAGGACCTGAACCACACCTTTTAACGCAACTGCAAACGGTCAAGGTTCTCTACCTCCAAGCTTTCTGTCACCTCCTCTCCCATTCTTCCTGAGGTTCGCCCTCTCACAGATCAAGCCCTGTTAACAGGAACCTCTAAACTTAATCCCTCTCTCAACTCCGAGCAGGAGAGCCCCCCCCCCCCCCCAACTCTGTCAGGGACTTGCCCTGCCCCAATCTCGTCCTTCCTTTTTTTTTTTTTTTTTTTTTTTTTCTCAGACAGGGTTTCTCTGTAGCTTTGGAGCCTGTCCTGGAACTAGCTCTTGTAGACCAGGCTGGTCTCGAACTCACAGAGATCCGCCTGCCTCTGCCTCCCGAGTGCTGGGATTAAAGGTGAGCGCCACCACCGCCCGGCTCAGGCTCATCCTTCCTCTTAACCTGACTGCTCCTCCTTGGCCACAAACATCCCAGCAGACTCCATCCACACGCCAACACTCATTGGTCATCCCGATGTTCTACTGTCTCCCGTGCCATCACATGTCACCAATTTGCTGTCATAGACCTAAGATGCTTTCTTCACTATCCCTTGCACCTCTTCTTCCAGTTACACTCTTCCTAAAGAGCTATTTCCTGCATTCGTCTCTAGGTGCACAGAGTGGTTTCTCGGTGGAAAGGCGTAGTAATTCTAGAACACTGTCTTTCATAGCAGTCTAGAAGAGAAACACTGTGTGTCTCTGCCAGCCTCCAGCAGACCCAACAGATAGCATTCCCTTCCCTGACAACTCTATGAAGATAAAAAGAGGCTTTGGGCCTTGCCAGCTCTCCCTGTATTCAGCCGTCAGTTCCCTGTCCAGTATAAACCACTGAATTCATTTTATAGGAAAACAAATGTCTTTTGAGCATAGATAATGTCAATAAACTGTCATGCACAATTTAAGCTCACTGAAAAGCTGGCTCTGGAGAAGGGATGTGGCCCGCCTACCTCAGACCCACCAAACACGTTCCTTTCAAAGTTTCCTCACAGGTAAAATTCATTTACTATATTATCCTATGTGTGTAATTTATACCAAACTGTAATATAATATTACATAATATCTTCTAAGTTAAGGAACACTCATCCTCACGCCTTCAGCTGTGCCCACCTAGAATGTTCACAGAGGGACCTGATAAATGTTATTACCCCTCCACATAAAGAGGAGATGGATACGGCCATTCAGGCTGACTATGTGCAGTGAAGCCCTAATTACATAGGGCCTCACGGTCTCGGAGGAAAATTAGGGTCTATAGACTGGAAAGACTAAGAAAAAAAGGGCTTTTATCCATGAGGCTAAGCCTTCATATATGTTGGGTGAAGACGCTCCAGTGTAACTATTTTGGGGTCACCCACACTGTTGTCAATAATGTTATCACTCATGCTTTGTAATCGAGTCCAATAAATTCACTGGTTCCCCAGGGTGACCTTTGATGAAATACAATTTTAGTATGTCATTGAGACCTTATGAGGAGGTGATAGACACCATTTAGTGTCCCATAGGGAGAAGATGGTAAATGTATTTATTAACGCTATTATGTTTCAGGGTATTTAGTAAGAAAGCCAGTCAGGCTGGAGAGGTGGCTCAGAGGTTAAGAGCATTGCCTGCTCTTCCGAAGGTCCTGAGTTCAATTCCCAGCAACCACATGGTGGCTCACAGCCATCTGTAATGAGGTCTGGTGCCCTCTTCTGGCCTGCAGGCATACACTCAAAACAGAATATTGTATACATGATAAATAAATAAATATTTAAAAAAAAAGAAAGAAAGCCAGTCGGTAAAATGTTTAAATGTTATAAATATAAAAATTATTTAGTGAAGAGGAATGTATATGTTTATAAACATATATGTGTATGTATATATACGTGTGTGTATAAAAAGATTAAGATGGCTAGAAGTTTCCGGGATGAAAAACAAAGCTAACCACCTATGGAAATTACAAAGGTCTAAATTAGTTAATTAAGGTACTGTGCTGACTAGTTTTATGTCAGCTTGACGCAAGCTGGAGTCCTCTGAGAGGAGAAAACCCAGGTTAAGAAAAAGCCTCCGGAAGATCAGGCTATACACAAGCCTGTAAGGCATTTTCTTAATTAGTGATTGAGGTGGGAGGGTCCAGGCCATTGAGGGTGGTGCCATCCCTGGGCTGGTGGTCCTGGATTCTATAAGAAAGCAGACTGAGCAAGCCAGTGGGCTGCATCCCTCTGTGGCTTCTGCACCAGCTCCTACCTCCATGGTCCTTCCCTGTTAAGAATTTCTGTCTTGACTCCTTTTGATGATAAACAGAAAGCTGACGTTTAAGCAAAATAACCTTTCCTCCCCACGTTGTTTTCTCATGGTGTTTCATCACAGCAATAGAAACCCTGACTAGGACAAGTACGTTTTTTAGAAAGACTTGGAGATAATGTTTATGATATTAAAGTTCCTAAGGTCAAAGTTCAACAATTCTAAGAACTGGCTAAAATACATATGCAATCAAAGTTTATTCAGAAGTGTCTGCTTTTTAAATATTGTATAATAGTTAAAAGTATCAGACAGATATAACTGATCTTCCAGGAATTTAATAACCATACTTGCTGGCTACACTAACGTGGTCCGAGAGATTAAAAGGGAAAATATTTTCCTCTCTCTTTCCAAGGTCAATGAGGTCCCAGGCAACTGTGAGATTTCTCCCATAATGTTCTGTAACTGAAGCTGAGTGTGGTGATGAACACCTTTAATCCCAGCACCGGGAGACAAAGGTAGAGGCAGGTGGATCTCTGTGAATTTCATCTAGCCTAGTCAGCAGAGTAAATTCCAGGTCAGCCAGCATTCACAGTGAGAGCCTGACTCAAAGTGGGGGGGGGGGGACGACATATAACTCCAAAGTCATCAGTGTTCTTTTTCAGGATAGCCATGGAGATGCCGATGTACTCCAACCAGTGTCCCGTCTACAAACAGAAGGGTCAAGGGTCAACACAGAGGAATGATTGATTTCTTCAGTGCTTCCAAAGGAAGCTACAGCCAAGCAAGGCCTTAGACTTCTCCCTACATAGATGGGACAATTGATGAAAGAGAGGCAAGAGGAGCCCGAAGTTCCTCTCAAACACACGTGATTCCTGAAGACCGGATCTTCAACTGGCCTTGACAATAAAAACTATTCTAGCCGGTTAAACACTCAGTGGTGATGGTGGCACATGCCTTCAAGTCTAGCACTCAGGAGGCAGGTGGATCTCTGTGAGTTTGAGTCTGATTTCCAGGACAGTCAGGACTGTTATACAGGAAAACCCTGTCTGAAAAACAAACAAAAGATATTATTTAGATAACTCTATTTCACTAATCATTTACTTCTTGATTTTAAAAAAATGCTAACATATTAAACTTCAGACCTCGGGTCACTGCAGCCCCTACCTAGAGCTAGGGGAACCGGATCCACTGCTGTTTTTCCCTAAAACTCAAATGTTGACTAAATGTCTCCTCTCTCCCTATCTAGAAGCCATATGGGAGGGACAGCACTAATTTTAGCTGTCCCAACAGTCACTAAAGGACATAAAAGCAGATCATGGGCTCATCACTCTAGAGCTCAGCCTTAAAAGAGGGAAGGAACAAGCATAGGACCAAACTAGTCCCTCTGAATGTGGCTGACAGTTACATGGCTGGGGCAGTGAGACCAGGGTTTATCTCTACTGCATGTACTGGCTTTTTGAGATCCTATTCTCTTTGGATGTATATCTTGTTCAGCCTAGATATAGTAGGGAGGGCCTTGGACCTTCCACAAAGCAATGTACCTTACCCTCTCTGAGAATTAGATGAGGGTGGGGTGGGAGAGTGTGTGGAGGGAATGGGGGGAGGAGAGGGTGTGGGAACTTGGATTGGTATTTTTTTTAAAAAAAAATCTAATAAATTTTTTTAAAAGAAAAGTTTTTTAAAAAAAAGAAAAGAGAAGTCCAGTTGTGGCCCTTATGACCCCATCAAGAGATTCTAGTGGACTTTGATTTGGATCTTTTAGAATAAATGTTCAGAATAAGCAAAAGGTGCTGCCCTAAGTACTACCATCTTGTTTCTACGCTCTATTTTAAAGATTTATTTGTTTGTTTGTTTGTTTATTATGTAGACAGTGTTCTGGGACACAAAATTTCATTACAGAAGGTTGTGAGCCATCATGTGGTTGCTGGGAATTGAACTCAGGACTTCCAAAAGAGTAGTCAGTACTCTTAACCTCTGAGCCATCTCTTTAGGGTTTAAGTTCCCAAAACCTCCCCAGACCTATATGGGCAATGGCCATCACTGGCATCTGGTGGCATGTTGAGACATGAATGGTGGGCAGGGCACCGGCCATACTGGAATGAACCAACCAATGAGAACAAGATAAGTCTACCAAAGAACAATGTTCCTAAGAAAGTTCCTGATCTTTAAATCCTGATTGGCGGGAAGATGTAGCCGTTGCTTGGATGTTTGTGGGGTTTGTGCTTAAATACTTGCTGAGATGAACATTTGGAAACACAACCACTTCCAGAGTCTGTACTTCTGTCCCTGACTGGGCAGTTTCTGCTGTGCTGCCCAGTGATACCTCTTGCTCTGTGTGACCTCTTGGGTCGTTTCAGAGCCGCAGACCCACAACATTTTGTTGCAATGGCCCGGAATCTGAACACCCTCTCACTAAAGCCCAAGGCCAATTTAGCAGCACCTAGAACAGTCCTCTGGACCTCCACAGGGAAGCCAAGCTTTTGGCTTCTGGTTTCTGGTTGATGCCTATCTGGGACCCGAGAAAGGAAAAACTGGACACAGTATTGCTCCTAGGGTCAGAGGACCAGAGATGTCCTGATTCTTTCCTGGTTCCTGCTGGGGGAAGATCTGCCTCTGGTTCTGTGTCTCCCCCTTAAGTGTTTTTGTGACATCCGATTGGTCCGTCCGTTACTATCAGCTTTGGTTTTTCTGTTTAGCTTTTCTGTGTCGGTCTCTGTCTGATCGCATACTTTTACATCATGGGACAAACTTCCTCAGCCTCCCCTATTTTCAGAGGAAGGCTAACAACTCAGGAGACACTGTCTTCCCGGGGAAGCTCTGCACCCTTCGTCAGCTTGAATAGCCAGTCAAGGTCAGCTGAGCTGACCATCCGAAGGCTCTTCTTACCTGTCTGATTTACCTGAACATCTGAGGCACCCTTACCGGGTCCCCTATACACACATCATTGCCTGGACCTTTTTGGTGGAGGAATCTCCAAAGTGGCTTGTACCTTATCTTCCACCTAAGGGTGAATCTTTCTTGGCTCTAAAGCCCAGAGCAATAATTCTAGCCCCATCTGAGGAGGAAGCATTGCTGCCACCATCTCAGCTTGCCCCTCCCCCCATACTCTACCCAGTCCTGGGATGCCAACCCTTCTCAGAACCCTTTCCTGCCCCCGCCCCATACCCTCTCCGGTTCTGTTTACCAAGCCGGTGCCGCCAACACGGGAGAGTGGAAGGAAATATCCTTTCTGGGTCTATACTCCTTTCGCCACTGATGATCTCTATCATTGAAAAAACCAAAACCTCCCTTTTTCTGAGCCACCCAGCTCCTTTAGTGCCTCCACCCACCGCTACCTGGCGAGATGTTTGATGGCAGTATGTACTTGGGATAGTGGGCAGCTTTCTCCTGTGCCGGAGGGGCGGGGGGGGGGAATCGGATCCAGCAGGTTTGTAGCTGGAGGAAACAAGGAAAGCTTTGTCTGTTTGTTTTAAATGTATGAATCTATGTGGCCACTACATGTTTGTTTCTGACGGGCCTTAAATGTGTGGATTTACTGTGTCCTATGTGTCTTGGTTATTGGGTATGATCAAAAATCTGTATGTAACATTTGTAACAAACAGTTAGCTTAAAATTTTAATGCAGGGGGCTGGAGAGATGGCTCAGTGGTTAAGAGCATTGCCTGCTCTTCCAAAGGTCCTGAGTTCAATTCCCGGCAACCACATGGTGGCTCACAACCATCTGTAATGAGGTCTGGTGCCCTCTTCTGGCCTACAGATATACACACAGACAGAATATTGTATACATAATAAATAAATAATTTAAAAAAAATTTAATGCAGGGTTAATAATCAGAAGGCAACATAGGTAAATCTTAAATCAAAGACTTAAACCATCAATGTCTATAATTCTGGCAAATATTCAAATGTGCTAGCCTTGCTTTTTAACCCCTTTAGTTCTGCTTCTGACTGTTTTTGTTAACTGAACTATATCAACCTAAAACACGGTTTTTATTCTTAAAGGCTGACCCTGAGGAAGGCTCACAACTACACCAGAATCCCAAATACCTATTGTTGTCACCAGCCAACTAAAGTTAGGACCACAGTGGCTAAATGCCAGAAACCGGGATATTTCTATCTTATGATGCAATAGGACAATGACCTTAGTCTGGCAAAGAACTTGGGGCAGTTTCTCAACATATGGGTTATGACCCTTTGGGATCAAAAGGTCTTTTTTACAAAAGTAACCTAGTGTTACCTGCACGTCAGATGTTTGCATTGTAATTCATAACAAAAAGTTGAAAACCACTGGCTTAAAGAATGTCTCTGTTGGGCTGGAGAATGGCTCAGTGGTTAAGAGCACTGGCTGCTCTTCCAGAGGTCCTGAGTTCAATTCCCAGCAACTATATGGTGACTCACAGCCGTCTGTAGTGGGATCTGATGCCCTCTTCTGGCACAATGTCAACAGAGCACTCATATACATTAGATAGATAGACATACAAACATAAGAATGACTCTCTGGATAGTGGTGGCACACATCTTTAATCCCAGTACTCAGAAGGCAGATGCAGGTGAATCTCTGTGAGTCTGAGGCCAGCAGTAGAGTGAGTTCAAGAACAGCTAAGGCTACAAAGAGAAACCTTATCTCAGGGGATGAGGGAGGCTAGTTAATCTTGGGGCCTGGAGAGAGAGATAGCTCAGCCCTTGAATGGCTCACATCTAACGTGAAAAGAGTTTGTTTCAACTCCCAGAACCCACATGGTGACTCAAAAGAAAGAAAGAAAGAAAGAAAGAAAGAGAGAGAGAGAGAGAGAGAGAGAGAGAGAGAGAGAGAGAAAGGAAGAAAGAAAGGGGAAAAGAAAACAAAAACCTTACTTTGGATATGAGGCTCTCAGTTTCTTCATGGGTTTTATTTATGATTAAAGTTTATTTTGGTACTTAAGAGTTTAAATTCAAAAAACATTATTTCTTAAAACTCAAATTCTTTTTTTTTTTTTTTTTTAGACATTGCTTCACAGTAGTCTCAAGTAGTGTCTAAGCCCACCACCAACTAGCATGGGACTTGCTTTCTTTATCCTGACCTGCAATTCTCCTCCTCTTTGCAAAGCTGATCCCAGTGTTGAGGGGTCAGTACCTTCCTCTGTGGAGTCCCAGGACCGTGTCAAATGAAGACAATGCAGTTCTGCTGTGTGCATACACTCATTCAAACACTAAGTTATAGGCCCCATCATGTGGTTCCACCACACTGGAGAAAACTGCCCTAGGAAGAGAAACCGCCACCAAAGAACTTACTTTGGTCCAATTCCTTGCCTCCCTTACAAGATAAGCAGGACTCTTGGGTTTTCGGATCAAATGTCTGTGTATGCTTACATACTAACTGGGCAGATGCCTATACCTTTGGCTTTGTGTTCCCTACTGTCTCCCTCTTTCCCCCCAAAAGCCCTGTCTCTGTCTCTACGCCTGCCACAATAAGAGCTAAGTAAGATGTCCATCTTGTCTCTCTGGGCGTCCTTTCAGGCCTCAAACCAAGACAGGTGGACTGTGGGAGATTCTTTGCATCAGTTGACTTCTCTCCTCACCGTCTCTCAGAAAGCTTTAAAGAAATGTCTGCTCAGCTCAGCCCCGTTCAGGAGATTCTTTGGCCGCTGCGGTAGTTCAAAATCAAAGAGGGCTAGACCTCCACACTCCTGAGCATGGTGGGATCTGCATCGTCTTCCCGTGAACGATGCTGCTTCTACATCAACAGATCAAAGTTGGTTGAGACAGGGCATAAAGACTTGGGGGCCAGACACCGAGAATTCGGCAACAAGTCTCCTTTGGGTGGGCTCTCAGTTCTCTCCCGTCCTAGCCCCTCGTTCCCCTCGTACTTGGGGATTTACCCAGTCTTCACACTTTTTCCAGACGTTCCTCCTGGATCATATCACCACCCCTATCCAATCCACCACACAAGACAAGGGGGAAAACGGTGCTTTTTTTCACAGATGTTCCCACCCGGGGAACCAAAACTAACACCCCCACCCACCAACAGGAAATAGCCAGACCCAATACGATGGTCCCTACCCTTTATAAGGAAAACCCTCCCCAAACCAGGGTCCTAAAATAGGCTCGTGGTTCCAGGAAATCTGCTGCTGGCGGAAGTCTGGAACATATCTAACCCCTTCACGTGCCCCTAAACCCAGAGTTTGTAAAAACCAGCCGTCTGTCTTATCTTCCACCCCTCCGTTTTGAAAAGCAGTAGGAAACAACAGTTTCTGGGTCTGGCAAAGCTGTGCCCTCTCCTTTCACCCTCAGGTACACAATCTCCTCTGGGTCCCTAGAGTGCGTGTTCTCCTGCAGGCTCGAGCCCCGCACCTCTGTACCTCCGTCAGGAGGCGTCCCTCTCCCAACAACGGAAGTCTCTTGCCATCGAGGCCAACCCAAATTTTTATTGTCTCCTTTCCCTCTGCCCCTTTCATTTTTACAGGTACCACATCAAGAGCTAGCTGGAGACGGACCAGCTACGGTGATATGAGCATGAGCATGGAGATGCCAGACCAGTACAGGCAAAAGCTGTGAAAGCTTGAAACGGATCCCCTAGGGCAACCAGGAGCGGGGCATCACTTACTGTTCTAGTGAACAAAGCGGGGTTTGAGAGAAAAATTGCTGAACCCACTGCAGCGACAGAGACTTGATCAAAAGGCAGTGTATTTCAACTCTACCAGGGAGCCGAATACCCATAAATCAGGTTTTGTGGGTTTGACCTGGATTACAAGCTGCCCCTCTTCCACCAGCACAGTTTGCTACATGCACCACGACGTGGGACCAAAGCAATCCATTCCAGCAAGGAAGAAACGCGGACTGTCAGCAGAGTTCTGTGTGTGTTTAAATCTTCACTCGCATAAATCTCTTGGGAGAGAGTAAGCCGATCTCGATTGGTTCCTGTGCTGCTAAGGCGTTAAGGCTCTTCTGTGTTCCCTGCACCTAGTCTATGTGTACACTCTACTGTTCATCCTATGCCCAGTTCATACATGTGCTCTCTGGCTCTCCTGCCTCAACCCCCCTCTGTCTTTACCACCACCCCTTTCTTTTGGCTTCTTTTTCTTTTGGGAAGGGGAATGGAGGCAGGTTTTCTATGTGTAGCTTTAGCTGTCCTGGAACTCCCTTTGTAGACCAGGCTGGCCCTGAATTCACAGAGATCCACCTTCCTCTGTCTCCTGAGTGCTGGAACTACACCCGGATTGTTTTGACTTCTTAACTGTGATTTTTGTTTGACTTTAATAATAATCCTTGAATTTTGGATCCTAACATTTGAATCATTATGTTGCTACTGATAATAAGTTACAACTAAATTAAATGCTTTAAAAATCCCCACAACATACTCAGATATCTGACAATTAAAGAACTAACTCCATTTCCTCTAGTTAGAGATATTCAAAGTTTTGGGTGAGCTCTTCTTACCCAAATTAAAATACCTCTCCCCTCATCTGCTACCTTGATTTCTTTAGGCCATCTTGTGTTCTTGATTATTTTAAGTATAATACTCCTACTACCTGTGACATGTAAATGTTATTTTACATACAGAGGACAAAAGATAAAAACCAGATCCAATCGCGCTGGCTCAGATTTGGCTTGGTCCATGGATTCCTTCCTTAATGAATTACCAACCAGTTCTCTCTGATGAAGACTGGCTTTCTGCCTATTCAGACTTGTCTGTCTGAGATTCTAGGACAAGTTTTTCCTAGCAGTAGAGGACATGAGATAACCTTTGTCACACAGACACACAAACTGTGTTTGGCCAGCAGGGGAACTCGAAAGTTCCCAGAATAAAAGCCTCCTGTGTTCTTAGAACTTGGGTGATGGACACCAGCAATTGTAGAGAGTTAGAGCATTGCAGGTGCACAGCCAACATTCTCCTGGACTGCCTTTGCCCTCTTAAAATAGTCGGTCATTGTCTGCGCCCGCATGGGACGCAACAGCCCTAGGACAGGAACTCCTGAGCCAGAGGAGGCCAACAGCTTGCCTCACATGCCTGAAAACCAATAAAACATATAAAACTTCTCCTCAGAAGACTCCCTGAGCGATCAGGTAAGTGACAGTTTGTTAGGATCACTGAGACGCCCCCTGCTCTTGGTCATAGTTCTTCTGTCTCTTACACAAAATTATTCCTCAGAGCCTGTTTTCTCCCTCTGGGGTGAAATAACTCTTTTATGTCCCATGCTCACCTTAACAGAGCCTCCCTCTACCTTTTACCATTAAAAAAAATGCCCTAAACATTTCTCTTGGACTCTTCTAGTTGGTCCCTTCTGAATTACAACTATTTCAACACCCCACTGCCTATGACCTAGCCAATTAAGCTATTTTCCCTCTTAAATATCACCCTCCAGATGCAAACTTGTACAACCACTCTGGAAATCAATATGGCTGTTTCTCAGAAAATTGGGAATCAACCTACCTCAGGACCCAGCAATACCAATACCACTCTTGGGCATATACCCAAAGGATGCTCAATCATACTACAAGAACATTTGTTCAACTATGTTCATAGCAGCATTATTTGTAATAGCCAGAACCTGGAAACAACCTAGATGTCCCAAACCGAAAAATGGATAAAGAACGTATGGTACATTTACATAATGGAATACTACTCAGTGGTTAAAAAAATGACACCTTGAAATTTGCATGCAAATGGATGGAACTAGAAAAAACTCTCTTGAGTGTGGTAACCCAGGCCCAGAAATATGAACATGATATTTACTCACTCATAGGTGAATACTAGCTGTAAAACAAAGAACAACAAGCCTATAGTCTATGACGCTAGAAAAGCTACATAACAAGGTGAACCCTAAGAGAAACATATATAGATTCCCCTGGGAAGGGGAAATAGACAAGATCTCCTGACACAGTTGGAAGCATGGGGTGGGGTAAGAAGGGAGCAGAGAAGGGGAAGAGAAAAGGTGAAGGGGAGGGGGGAAATCTTGTGGGAACGGGATAGTCAAGACGGGGAAAGGACAGAGATGGAGAGAAGAGACATTTTGTTTGAGGGAACCATTATGGGGCTGATGAAAAACCTGGCATTGGAGAAATTCCCAGGAATCCACAAGGATTGTCACGAGCCATTTCCCCCCTAAAAATCATTACAGGAACCATCACCCTGGGGGGTCTGCAGAGAACCCCACACCCATAATTATGTTCTATTGAGAGAACCTGCCCCAAATCCAATTAACTTATCTGTTAGCAGAACCCACCTCTCATTCCAGCTATCCAGGGAACCAGGTGTGGCAACTCGTGACTTCTTGGCCTACCTGTCCGAACGTAACCTGGCCTACGTGACCTGGAACACGCGGCAAGAGTCCAGTTTCCCTACCCTTCAGGGGCTATATAAACAGCAACCATGATCCTAATAAACGGAGGCTTTGACAAATCTGCTTGGCCTCCTTCTTCTGTCCTAGCTCATTCCCTTCCAGGTAGCGCCCCTCCGAGACACTGGAATAACTGATTGCAGGGTGGGTTACAAACCCCTAGACTGAGTAACCCACCCAACGCAATCGACAAAGGATGACCCCAGCTAAGACCCTAAGCAATAGTGGAGAAAGTGCCTGAACTGGCCCCACCCTGTAGTTAGATTGATGATGATCTTAAATGTCATCATAGCAACTGATGGAAACAGAGGCAGAGACCCATAGCAGAGTACAGGACTAAGCTCCCAAAGTCCAGTCGAAGAGTGGGAGGAATGAGACTATTAGCAAAGAGGTCAAGAGCATGATGGGGACATTCACTGAAACAATTTATAAGCTAATGGGAGCTCACCAACTCCATCCAGACAGGAAAGGAACCAGCAGAGGACCAAACTAGACCCTCTGAATGTGGGTGACAGTTGTATGGCTGGGGCAGACTGTGGGGCCACTGGCAGTGGGACCAGGATTTATCTCTACTGCTTGTACTGGCTTTCTGAAATTCATTCTCTTTGGGTAGATACCTTGCTTAGTCTAGATATAGTAGGGAGGGCCTTGGTCCTTCCTCAAAGCAATGTGCCTTACCCTCTCTGAGGAGTGGATGGGGGTGGGGGAGGAAGGTGGAGGAGATAGGAGAAGGGGAGGGAGTGGGAACTGGGATTGGTATGTAAAATGAAAAAAGGTAGTTTGTTTTCTTTTTTTAAAGATAAAGTAAAAAGAAGAAAAAAATCACTCACTTTTGCTGGCTATGAGCCTCCACTAGAGGCAGAAGGGGCATCCAACCACCATTTGGGGAAAGGAACAAGACCATCTTTCCAGTCTCCTGCCAGCCAATGAGAATTGGCCTAGGAGATTTAGGACAACGCAGGAACATGTGATCCATTCACAAACTGACCATAAGTGAAACTTGGTTCATCCCTGGTTGCACACTGTCCACATATTTAACCTGGGGGGGAAACTATAAATTCCTTCCTCTACATGTATTAAAGGGGCCCGAGCCTTTGGATGGAAAAACAAACACATCTGTCTGCCGGCTCCAGCCAATCCATCTTTTTGGAGGAAATTCCATCATTTATCTGGGAATGACCCCAGGGCATCTTTAACCCCACTGGAAAAACATGCTTACTCTCCAGCCGCTCCCTGACAACCCCTTTAACTTAGTAGCTTGTAATGACTGAATAATTGAAAATATCCTTTAAGGGGCAAATAAAATTAAAATCTTGGGTGTCAAGGGCAACCCTTCCCCCGATGGAGCCTATTCTGTTTCTAATTCTTCCCTTTGCTCCATCCACTCTTCTCAATAAGCTTATACGGTTCGTCTCTGCCAGAATTGAACAAATCCAGCTCCGAACACCCTTAGGACACACAGACAATATCCTTCTGACACATAAACGCAGCTACCAGCCTCTGACCCATCGATCAGCTCCTGACTGTGGTGGAACTAACCCTGTGACACCCCAGTTCAACAGGAGCAGACTGGTGCTGATGCCCATAGGAGGGAAGTGTGGGCTCCCTGTCTTGTTTCTAATAAAGTCATCCCTCTGTCTCTATTCTTATAAAGGAAACGACTGGGACTGTTAGAGTCGGGGGTGGGAGTGGGCTCTGAGTGAGGAAAACCTGAGACTCGATGGCAGAACATCGGAGAACCATACCAAATATAAAAAGAAAAGAACGCACAACTGCATCCAGCTGCTGGGCAGCACCAAGGCTGTCCTGGAGACACCTGCTCGCTCTCTCACTAGTCAGACTGGTGAAACAACAGGCTCCACAAAATGGGACTCTCCCAACAACCCAGGCTGGAGCACAGGCTGGGGGAGGGGACTGACCAACTAGAGGAGGAGCCTGTCTCCAAGAAGGATTTGTTGGTCAGTCTTTCAATGAGAGGCTGGCCTCCATAGAAGAAACTGAGCTGAGAGAAGGGGGACGGGTGGGACAGCGCCGGTATTGCCCTCTGGCTCTCCTGCTCGGACCTTACCCTCCTGTAGGACCCTGAAGATGGACCGGCGGGGGTGGCTCACTGGATCTCTCCCTGGTGTGGCCACACTAAATAAAGTCACGTTTCTGCCATTCACTATTGATTCTTCTAATTGGTTTACTGAAGGTGGATGGGCCAGCCTAGCTTGTTAAAGCCACCAGGGTAGAGCTCCTGCTCCAGGAACAAGGCCTGGCATTAGACAGACCAAAGTTACTCCATCTTTGCCATCAGCGGTCACTGTGCTCTTAGACACTGTCAAACCCTAAGCAGTATAATTTATTCGCATGTGTGTGAGTACTTGGCCTCCTTATTTGTTTTTCCACCACTCATGTGCCGGGTGCCTGTGGAAACCAGAAAAGGGCATCAGATCCCGTAGAACTGGAGCTACAGACAGTGTGAGCTGCCATGTGGGTTGTGGGACTCAAACCTGGGCCCTCTAGAAGAGTGTTGTGGGAATCTCTGGAATAACAGTCAATGGCAATGAGAGCAGAAGAAAGGCTACGTCCCACATGGGCCAAAGGCAGGACAGCTCCTGAGAGACTTGGGTCTCGGGTCCATTTGTGTTCTCATTTTATACTCTAAAACTACGACGTGGGGTGAGCAAGCACGGGAGAATTTGCAGAAGCATACGTGGCAGTCACGTGGCAGTCAGCGGGTTATTAAGGGCAATGACCCACGGTTTCAGCTGTTTCTCCAACTCATTCTGTCCCAGATCTTCCGGGTAGCAAGTGAAGCCATGCTTGGCAAACAGGCAGTGCAAACAGCGCTTTACAAAAATCACAAACCCAGTCAACGAATCAGTGTCTGATTGGTCTTCTTTACTTCATTCTTCTTCAAGGGCTGAGCCATCTCTGCAGACTTATTTATTTTCCAGACAAGATCTCACTGTGTAGCTCTGGCTACCCTGGAACTCACAGAAATCTGCTTGCTTCTGCCTCCTAGACACTGGGCAGTAGATTTTAAGACGCATCACTGAATGCCAGACCCCCTCTGCCCCTCCCCATGGAGCATCACAAATCAAGCTGAGGTGCTGGACAGCAACAGAAACGCATAGACCAGTGCTTGCTCCTGTCTTGGCAGGGTGCAGGCTGGGGGGGGGGGGGCACAGC
>NW_026068132.1:831589-838246 GCF_014885135.2 Alexandromys fortis | reverse complement strand
GAAACTGTATTCTTTCAAACACTGCCTGGCCCGGCTAGTTCCAGCTTCTTATTGGCTAGCTCTTACATATTGTTCTAACCCATTTCTAATATTCTGTGTAGCCCACGAGCTGGCTTACCAGGGAGGATCTTAACCTGCGTCTGTCTGGAGTGAGAATCATGGCAACTCCCTGATTCAGCTTCTTTTTCCCAGCATTCTCTTCTGTTTACTCCACCTACCTAATTTTCTGTCCTATGAGGGCCGAGGCAGTTTCTTTATTATTAACCAATGAAAGCAACAGATAAGATACAAGACCCACCTCCATCAACTCAGACTGTGAAATCGAGGTTCCACCAAGGAGATGAGACACAGTTACACCGGGCTATCTCGTCCACTCCATGCTGGCTGGGTTTGGGAGCAGGGCACATGATTGCCTCGCCTTGTGGGTTTCTTAGTGCCACACTGAGACTGCCCACTCCCAGTTTGATCCTCCTGCCTCTGCCCTCTGAGTGCTAGGACTAGAGGCCTGTGCCGCCACATCTTACTGGTTAGCAATCATGATTACCTGTTTCCAGTTGAAAAGTAAAAACAACAGAAAGCTTCATTCCACTCTAGACAGAGGGTAAGAAAATACAGTCTGTTTGGAAAATGGTTTGGCAGTGTGTGGAGTGATTTCACACCTGGCAGGAAGGAGCAGAGCTTGTGCAACACACCCATGTGTACTCACAGCAGCCCGTGTCATCACAGCAGCACGTGTCGTCACAGTCCTGAAGGGGAAACAAGTCCATGTGCTCATCAGTGGTAGAAGAAATAAGTAAGTTTTGTTATATTTCTGTGGTAAAATATTACATAGCAATGAAAACTAACATCCAGAGCCCTGAAGAGATACCCAGCGAGGAAAACTTCATTCAGAAAGTGCATGTGTCTGTGCAAGTTCCCCAAACAGACAAAGCAATTCTGTCATTTAATAATGCAAACATGCCAGGCAGTGGTGGGGCATGTCTTTAATCTTAACACTCAGGAGGCAGAGGCAGGCAGATCTCTGTGTGTTCGGGGACAGCCTGGTCTACAAGAGTTAGTTCCAGGACAGGCTCCAAAGCTATAGTGAAACCTTGTCTCAAAAAAAAAAAAAAAGGCAAATACATGCTAGAACTCAAAAACTGCATGGCCAGGGGTGTGTTTCTGTGGTAAATGGGAGATAGGAGTAAGAGGATGAAGAACAAAGTTTTAAAAGTTAGTGAAAATTTTTAACACTCAAACAAGTCAAAACTAGTTCAAAAACTAAACTTCACACATTCCTTCCCAAAAGTAAATTTGTAGCCAGGCTTGGCAGCTTATCCACGCTGAGGCAGGCAGATCATCTCAAATTAAGACCAGCGTGCCCTTGTCTCAGTGATTAGAACAGCACAAGAACTTTCACAGAGATGTGAAAGGGTGTTTGTCTGTCTGTTTGTTTGTCTGTCTGTCTGTCTGTCTGTTTGTTTGTTTTGGATACATGGTCTCACCATCCCGGCTGACCTGAATAGCACTTGCACACCAGGCTGGCCTCGAACTCACAGAGATCCACCTGCCCTGCCTCCAGAGAGCTGGGATTAAAGGTGTGCACCACCACACTCATCAGGATTTCTTTTTACATACATATAAAGTGCGCTTTAGTAGTGTGCAATCTTTTTTCATGCTTCTTTGTGGACTGAATATTTTCTTTGACAATTTCATGAGAGCATGTAGTTCGTTCTCGTTACTTTCTCTCTCTCCCCTATATCCCTCTCACCCTTTTGATCCCCACCGTGCTCTCCTTCCCACATTCATGTCTTTTGTTTGTTTGTTTGTTTGTTTGTTTAAAACCCACTGATTTTAACCAGGACCCTCTCTCTGTGTGGCCACAGGCTTGGATTTGTCCATTGGAGCCTGCTGGCCTTATTGTTCCCACACTACAAAGGCAGTGACCTTCCCACCCTTAGAATCCATCGGTCACTGATAATTTATCAGGGAGGGCCAGGGCCCTTGCAGCCCCTAGGTGACCCATGATGGGCTGCTGGCTGCCCCGTCTTGTACAGGTACAGGACAGGCAACCACAGCTGCCATGTGGTCGTGTCTGCCGCGGCTGTGCCGTGCCCGAAAGACACCATTTTGTGCCTCTTCTCTCTGTCTCCCTGGCTCTTAAATTCCTTGTACTCTCTCTTCCACAACATTCCCTGAGCTCAAAGGGTGCGCTATAAATGTCCCAGTCGGGGCTAAGCATTCAGCCATCCCGTATTCTAAGCAATTGCAGCCGGCATGGCTCTCTGCCTTCACCACCGTCCACAGCAAAGGAAGCCTCTCTGCTGAGAGTCTTATCATGTGCACAAACGTGAATCTTTAGACCGTGGTTTGTTGCTGTGCATCAATTTAGAAGAGACATTATCGAGGTCTCCCAGAAGTCTATAACCTCCCAAGTCCTGTTTTTTTTTCTTTCTTTTTTTTTTTTTATTTTGATGGATTTTTTTTTAATTGGGCTTACATCTCAGTTACCGGGGATACCTCCATATGGGCTGTTGATCAGAAAGATCCAAAAGTCCCCCCAAAACACCACAGGCTATTGCCAATACTCTTGGTTGCCACCAGGAACTAGATGATGGGACTCTAATGTTGCCCGAGAGCGGTGGCACACACCTTTAAACCCAAGATGTGGGAGGCCGATTTCTGTGAGTTTCAGGCCAGGCCGATCTACTTAGTAAGTTCCATGCCCGCTGGTCTAAGCTTGCCTCATAGCAAGACCCTGTCTTTAATTTACAGCATGCCTATTGCTAAAGATGCCACCACGTCTTTGTTTCAGAACATTAAAAAAAAAAAACTGGAACAGAATGGGAGGTTTCCTTCCTGCTTGCCCACTTTCCTGGCGTCAGAAGGCTATGGAGGCTGCTGGGGGAGATAAGGCACCAATGGCCTTAGCCAGCAGTGAGCCTTGCAATGCTAACCTGTTGCACAAACTGTAGCGCTGCTAAGAAAGCAGCGTGACTGTTAGAGGAGTCATCAACCACTCTTGGCTTGGATTTGAAGGCTGTTCCACCAGAGGGAATAGATAGATGTCTGCTACTGTGAAGAAAATGAAAAACCCAGGACTTGGTTTTGAACAACAATCTTTGCGGTTAATATTTAGCCTTCAAAGAAGTCCTTGAAAGGAGCCCAACCAGGAAGCAGAGTGTGGATGGGGAACAGGAGGTCCCCAACTCACCCTCTAAGCCTGAGTCCTGGCAAGGGTTGAACCACAGACAGGCGGCACTCCTGGCTTCAGACTCACACTGAAGGGAAAGTCAGGCTAAGGAAGTTGCAGATAAATGGGACTTGGAAAATGGTGGCGGGGGGGGGGGGGGGGGGGGGGGGGGNNAGGGGGGACGGGACATGACACAGACACCTTGTCTGTGAGAGAGGTGATGAGAGGGAAGGGTGAGTCTCCAGGGGACTCAGAAACAGTCAGGATACCTGTGTGCCTGGAGCGCAGAGGAAGGACCTGTTACTGAAGAGGCAGATGGCGAAGCTCTCTAAATGCGACCATCATGGGAGCCAAGCCAGGTAAAGCAGTGTAGAGACCCATGGCCCAGAAGGTCTCTCAGGAGGGAAGAGTATGCCCCTGCAGTTACGTGCAGGTATGGAGGCAGGGTGGGGATCTGGCCTTGGAGTCTCAGTCTCCACGAGGTGGAAAAATATGAGCAGTTTGCCTACAAGATCTTCTTTCGCCCAAACCCAACTGTCCCAGCTGCGCATCAGCCCTTCTGAAGCTCCTGTGTCTCCCAGAATGTGCTTGACTTTCTACCCTGATGTTGGCTTAGCATCCTGCTGAGATGAGAGAGAGAGAGAGAGAGAGAGAGAGAGAGAGAGAGAGAGAGAGAGAGAGAGAGAGAGAGAGAGGTGGGAAACAGAATTAAGCCAGGGCCTTGGGGACTGGGAACCAGAAGAGAGGTCAACTGGGCAGTGCTAGGCCAAGAGACTCACAGTGTGAGCTTGCCAGAGACTGCAGTGTGCATGATTCTTGTCAATTCCAAACCTGCTCTGGCCACTTCCTCACCCGGGGACTCCTGGTTACTAAGCAACCTCTGCCTTACCTACTGTCTGCCCTTGTTCCTTAGCAACCCTTGCATAACCCAATTCCCTTGAGTTCGGAGTTGGTATCTATAAATTATAAGTAGATGGGTGCTGCTCAGGCAGTGGAGAGAAATTTTATATTAAATTTGTACCTAGCGTTCTCATAGAGGCAGCCAAACGCTCTGCTTTGGCAGGCTCAGCCTTGGCTTCCAATTTATGTTTCTTTTGCTATTTTATTTCCAAAAATGGTCTTTGTAGGTACTGTTTTTTTCCTCAGTCTTCCTCCCTCCTCTGCACTTTCCCTCTTTCGTTCCTACGAGATACATTTATATAACTATATTTCCAGGGGCTGAGGGAGTTTCAGATGTTGGTTGTTTTATCTGTCTTTCCTAACACGGGGATCTAAGCATTCTAATACCCCTGTGGAGGATTCGTCTCCCCAAGCCACAAACACAAATTAACCCCATGCAGTGAGAGTAAGGGAACTGAGAATCACGTCTTCAGACCAAGAAAAAAAGAGAATTCCCATTTTGTATGTTAGAGCACCCCCTGCTGGAATACCTGAGTTATAACACTTCTGATTCTGGCCTGCTGGACTGGGCTTGTTACAGGGAAACTGGCCACTGCACAGAAAAGCAGCTCTGGCCTGTTTCCAGTAAACAGCCTGCTGAGATGAGGCAGGTCCTGTCTGCGCTTGTTTCTCTTTCTGTGCCCTGTGCCTTTCGTCCGGAGAGAGCAGCAAGAGGGCTTACTCTCTGGTCCTCACTCAGACAGGCTGGAGAAGCAGGGCTGACGGCAGAACCACAGACCTTCCAGTGTTTTCTAAGCCTGGCGCTGCCTTTCCGTGTCAATTAATTCAGATTGGAGAGTGAAGAGACCAAAACCGACACACCTTCAAGCCAGACTCATCTCAGAGGTGGATGACCTCTAATGCCAGTTCCAAAGTAAAAGGAGATACAAAGAAAAAGAAAAGAGAGATTAGGGGAGAGAGCCAGTCCAGACCTATAATCTTAGCTACTCAGAAGGCTGAAGCAAGAGGATTGCAGGTTCAAGGCTAGGCTGAGTAACTTATCAAGACCATATCACAAAACAAAATAATGAAGAGTTTGGGGGCATAAGCTTATGGAGGAGTACTTGTCTAGCATGTGTGAGACCCTGGGTTCGACCTTCAGTCATGAAGAAAAGAGGAAGGAGAAAGAGAAGAAGGAGGAGGAAGGAAGAAAGGGAAGGAGGGAGGAGGGAGGGAGAAAGAAAGAAGGAAGGAAGAGGAGGAGGGAGGGAAGAAGGAAGGCAGGAAAGAAGAAAATGAGAATCACAGAATACTTAGAAACACTGAAAATCAACAAAAAGAACTTGCGGATTTTGTCTCCTCTGTCTCCCTCTCTCAACCCATCTGCTGAGGTGGCCCTGGCATTTCTAAGGGCTTGTGTGATCACCCCACAGAAACAGAGTGAGCTGCAGACAGATCCTGAGAGAAGGAGATGGTGCACAAGAATTTAAAAAAAAAAAAAAAAGCAAAGACACACTGTTCCAGGAGTCGTCTGGCCAGTGCAACCATGTGGCCTTGGCCTGGGCCACGTCATTCCTTCCTTGGCCTCACTGGCTGCGTCGTAGAGCTGGATTTCCGGCACCACTGATTATATCTGAAGAAACTCCAATAACAGTGCAATTTATAATCCTATAACTCAGGAGAGTGGGGGAAGGACTTCGCCCAAGCTGGGGAGGGCAGAAACTAGAAGTGGCCAGTTAAACGATTGCTTTTATAAGGGCTGTCATGGCCGTGGTGTCTCTTCACAGTAACAGGACACCGAGAAGACTCTTAGCCATATCAGACACTGTCTTCTAAAACATTAGCCATGGTGCTGAAGAGATGGCTCAGCAATTAAGAGCACTGGCTGCTGTTGCAGAGGACTTGGCTTTGATTCCCAGCACCCACATGGTGGCTCACAACCATCTGTAACTCCAGGACCAGGGACCCAGCATCTTCTTTTGGCTTACGCAGGCACCAAGCACATGTGTACACACACATACATGCAAGACAAAGCACTCAAACACAAAAAAATTTAAAATAACTTTTTAATTAGTAGTAGTGTTTAAATGATTAATACCAAACTGGAAGAGTCTCCTTGTACTATTACCTAATAAGTTGTTGCTTTGAAATTCTGGAGATTTCCTGGCATGTCCCTGGAAACAAAGACAAACTTTAAATAAGGCATAGCATATGCCTGTATTCCTAGCTACGTAGAGGGCGGAATTAGGATGAAACTAAATTCAACATTGTGAGTTCAAAGCCAGCCTGGGAAAACTAGGCAGACTCAGTGTCTCAGTGAAACTTAAAGGAGGGTGTGTATCTCAGCGTTTGCTTGATGTGTGCAAGGATCTGGGTTCAGTCCTAGCCCTGCAAAACCACAACAACAACAAAAAACACACTTTCTCTTATGCAACTTTTTTTTAATTCTCTTTTTTTTTCATTGTTTGAGAATTCCATAGAAGCATGCAATGTATTCTGAGCAAATCTATCCCCATTTCCTCCCTTCCAATCCCTTCCCTGCTGCCCCCACCCTTTTCCCTCCCAACTTTATGTTCTCTTTTTTTTTTTTTTTTTTTTTTTTTTTT
>NW_026068132.1:813998-830032 GCF_014885135.2 Alexandromys fortis | reverse complement strand
AGATAGATATAGATATATAGATAGAGAGACAGAGACGAAGACAGAGAGACAGAGACAGAGAGAGACAGAGAGAGAGACAGAGAGAGACAGAGAGAGAGACAGAGAGAGAGGGAGAGAGTCCATTTAGTGCTGCTCATATCCCTGTGTTTAGGGATGACCTCTTGGGACTGGATAACCTACCGGGGTGCTCATCCCTGAGAAGACAGATTCTCCCCCTCACCACTCACCAATTGCTTGTAGCTCTTCACTAGGGGGCAGGGCCCTGTGAGATTTGCCCCTTTCATATTATGATGCCACCTTGTCATTACACAGGTCTTATTTAGATGATGTGGCAAGAAATGCAAGTGGTAGTGAAGTCATATGGACAAGCGTTTTAGGTTCTCCCTCTCTCCCCCATTTGGACCATTTGGTTTGGATTTTTTTTTAATATTTATTTATTATGTATACAATAATCTGTCTGTGTGTATGCCTGCAGGCCAGAAGAGGGCACCAGACCTCATTACAGGTGGTTGTGAGCCACCATGTGGTTGCTGGGAATTGAACTCATGAACTCAGGACCTTTGGAAGAGCAGGCAATGCTCTTAACCACTGAGCCATCTCTCCAGCCCTTGGTTTGGATTCTTAAACAGTGGTTTTGATATTCCCACTGGTGACACAAAAGCCATAGTGGGTAAAGCTGTCAGTACTTAGAACACAAGGTAGATACAGCAAACTGTCCCCACGGTTATTCTGTCACAAGCCTGCAGCCAAGAGGATGCCTTTTAGGTTCTTTCTTTACCTCTGATTCTCGAGAGCACAGCTTTTAGCATCCTTTGTGCAGAGACAGGAATGGCACCTGAACCAGTCTGCTGCTTGCTGGAGAGCGAAGGACAGCTCAGGTAACCCCTTGCAATTGTATGTTTGTTCACCTACGACTGTTTTCATCAAAAAGAATGACACGCTGTGATTATTCAGATTTGGGTATTTCCTCAGAAATGCAGAGAATGTCACTTTGAGTAACATAGTTGCAACAGTACCTGTCAGGGCTAATATCTGAACTTTCCAGCAAAAAAATAAGTTGTGAAAATTTGACAGTTTCCCTACACGGAGTTTCCTAATGAGATCAACGTGAAAAAGCATGTGATTCTTGAAACGTTGAACAAGGAAACATATCAACATGTAGACCAATATACCTCAGCGAAGCAAAATTTTCCAGATGGCCAATGTGTGATACTATAGAATCATATGTGTATGAAATATGAGTTTACCCAAAATGTATGACAGACCAATAGCATTTTAAGATAACGGAATCCAAACATATTCATTAATATTGTTTCAGAGTCCACATTGCAGTTAGCCTTTTAAAAACTACCAATGGTCGAGTTTTGACATGGTATCCAACAATATTCATTTGCCATTGCGGTTGTTAGCCCATCAGACCTGGGTGGGTAAGATCCTGTTACTGAGGGTGCCACAACCTCTCGACAAGATGCAGGACAAGGGAATCAAGGTAGAAGTAAATTGGAAACTCTTTCCCCGAAGGCTAGCCCTCAGACAGCTGGACAGTTTTACTTGGCTATGGACTTTAATTGCAACAACACTGACCTAACAGGCAGGAGGTGCCTCTGGTGCGACAGTGTAAGTCTGCTGTGGGGGTGACAACCAGTGGCTTTCTGCTTTAAATTGAGGCCCACCTCACAGGAGAAAGTTCAGATCTGATACTGGAAACCTCAACAAAAGCCCATGGTGAAGAGGTCCTAGGCCCTAGCAGGGAAGCTACAGCTGTTGCTTTGATAAATGATATGATGTGCCCATCAAACTGCCTTCTAAATAATTTTGAGGGGCTGGAGAGATGGCTCAGTGGTTAAGAGCATTGCCTGCTCTTCCAAAGGTCCTGAGTTCAATTCCCAGCAACCACATGGTGGCTCACAACTATCTGTAATGAGGTCTGGTGTCCTCTTCTGACCTGCAGACATACACACAGACAGAATATTGTATACATAATAAATAAATAAATATTTAGAAAAAAAATAATTTTGATAGTGAAGCTTCTATGTTGCAGTGGGCAGCAGTAACTGCAGAGACTCACAACTGATCAGAGAGCTGATAATTACACTGAAACTCAACTGAGGGTATAGGTCATTTCCTCCAAGAAGGCGGGTTCTAGAGATAGGCTACCTGTACCAACTTAAGAGACTAAGGGTCTGGCCTGGTCTCGGTCATACAGATAGTGTGTAAGGGTCATTTAGACTACTAGCCACCTTCAGTCCTGGTTGTGGGAGCTTGGGGAGCCTCTGGCTATAAGGGTCATTTAGATTACTAGCTACCCTCAGTCCTGGTTGTGGGAGCTTGGGGAGCCTCCGGCTATGAGGGTCATTTAGATTACTAGCTACCCTCAGTCCTGGTTATGAGAACTTGGGGAGCCTCTGGCTATAAGGGTCATTTAGATTACTAGCTACCCTCAGTCCTGGTTGTGGGAGCTTGGGGAGTCTCCGGCTATCAGGGTCATTTAGATTACTAGCTACCCTCAGTCATGGTTATGAGAACTTGGGGAGCCTCCGGCTATCAGGGTCATTTAGATTACTAGCTACCCTCAGTCCGGTTGTAGAAACTTGACATGGCCTGGCCCAACAGATAACACATATCGCCAGACAGTTAATCATTTCCACTTCTCAGCTCTCTGGGCGGAAGAACAGGTTTTTTCATCTTTCCGTTTGGAAAGACAATCCTGTGCCCTTTACATTTCTGGTTTCTATGGAGATCTGTGGGCCCAAGGACCTACAAGCTATGCTCCCAACAAAGGCTTATTTTATTTGTGTGTGTGCATGTGTGTCTCTCTGTGTGTATACCATGTGTAAAGATACCTGCAGGGAGCAGAAGCCGCTGATCTCCTGGAAATGGAAGGATAGGAGGTGGTGATCTACCTGACATGGACGCTAGGAGCAAAATCCGGGTTTTCTAGAAGAGCGGAGAAGTACTCTTGTCCACTGAGCATCCTTTAGTCTCCAGATCCTTCCTCCTCAATACTGAGATAGATTGAGATAGATGATTGATGGGAAGGGGGGCCGAAGAGATGGCTCAGTGGGGAAAGTGCTTGCCACGTAAGCATGAATTCAGAGTTCAGATCCCCAGCACCGATGTAAATGCCAGGCTAGTGTGGCCCACCTGGTGTGGGATCCGTGGAGCAAGCTGGCTAGCTGAGCTGACTAAATTAGCAAGCTCTCAGAGGAGAGAGCTTACTTTAATATAAGGTGGAGAGCTACTACGGAAGACACCCGCTATCAGCATACGTGAGCCACACACACGTATGCTGGGGAAATGCTGGGATATGCATCTTTGTACATGTATCTTTGCCTAAAATGTAAGAAAACAATTTTCTCAGTGCTTGAGAGATCAAACCCAGGATCTCACCTATCGTAGGCAAATACTCTGTCTCTGAGCCATAACCCAGCCTCTAAAACAATCTCTTTATATTAAGGAAAACTTTCTAAGTTGGGGGTAATAAGTACGTATTGTACGGCTATGACTTGCAGGTGAGAGCGAGAAGGCAGAGGAACAGCTGACTTTGGATGGGAGGACATCAGAAAGCACCTGCGCCAGTCATCAAAGCCTTACCAAAAAGGCCGGGCCAGACCTACTGCGACAAGGCCCACAGAACCAGATAGAACACTGTTGTCACAGAATGAGAACACTGGGACTCTCAGGACATGCGTGTGCTTTTCTGTCAAATGGAGGTGGCAATACCACCCAGCGAGGTGCCGTGATACACATTGTGGTGTGCCTGGAGCATGCCAGACATCTGATAGTAGTACCATTCCCTCCTTCTCTTCCCTGACAAGACACAGCCCACCCCAGCTCTTCTTGTCATATGCCAGAACCTAGAGAGACCGAGACACTCTTGTGTGGCTTATCCTGATCACCGCACCCTTTAGGTCACGTGGGGTAGTGCTGGGATAGGATGATATATTCTATTCCCACAAAGATTAAAGAAGATGGCCAGACCGGTGGTGGCGCACACCTTTAACTCCAGCACTCAGGAGGCTGAGGCAAACGGATCTCTGTGAGTTCGAGGTATAATAAGTTCCAGGACAGTCAGGGCTTATACACAGAGAAGCTATGTCTCGAAAAACCATTAAAAGGAACAAGATCTTCTGACCTACTTCTACCTACCCGGGAGTTCTGAGCCCACTCCCCCAACGCCTATGACCCTGCATGGACCACTCTAAGCAGTGCAGGACTGATGGCTGGCCCGGAGGGTCCGTGTCTCACAGCATTAATGTCAGTTTCTGCCCCTGAGCTCAGGATCCCGCGCAGCCACCACTTCCCGCTACCCACCATGGAGAGACATGCCCTCAGTGTTTCTCAGCCTTACCTAAGGAGCTGTCGGTGCCTCTCCACCCTCCCCAGACCCCACCAGGTGAGCGCAGCCAAGCCTCAAGCAATTGGCAAGTTAATTAAAGTGAAGATTGATAATACCTAACACGGCTTCCAAGGCCGTGACCAAAGACCGTGGGAACCTGGCCGATCCCCTTCCTTCCTGAGGACCTGGGTCCCTGTTGATCCTTCCTAGTGACTCAACAGCTGTTTGCCTAGTCGTAAATTATTTTCCTAAGAATCAGCAGGTGTTCATTTCACAATTTAGTACACGGAACTCCCCTCCAATCCCCGGACCCCTCCCAACCTCCCACTTCCTCCTGCACCCTCCCGTGCTCCCCGCCCTAGGAGGGTTGACAGAGTCAGTCTCCCCAAGCCTCACACAACACACGGAAATCAACCCAAAACAGCACAGACTGAAAACATGAGACTCTAAGATATTTAAAAGGAAGCGTAGCAGGAGTGATGGATGACTGGCCACCAGAGAGACCTTGCTGCACCTCAACAAAGCCACTTCCTGCCCCTGGGGAAATGATTCGGTGAGCTGGCTCCCAGGCAGCCTGTCTCCCCTCACCATATAAGAGTTCATCGAGTTGTAGCCTTTAGAGTTTGGCTAATTTCAGTGTGTGCTTGCCTTTTTATTTGCTATGTTTTTTTTTAATAAGGTTTTAATTTTTGATTAAAATAAAAGAAAGGCGAGGCACAGAGAAATGACGTAGCTGGCACCGGGACCACACAGCTGGTGACTGGCAGAGCTGAGCTTGAGCCCGGGCATCTGCTCTCTCGCCCATGAAGATCTTCTGTTTGTGAACACATTATTTTCACATGTTAGATGAGAACATTGAATGTTGGCAAGTTTAAGAGAGTTCCTCAAGCAAATACGAACAGTGGAATTCCCAATTCCCACTCCCCCTAAGTCTTTCTCTCTGTCCCCATCTCAGGAAACCAAAACTTGAAAGCTGCTCATGAGTTTTCTCTTCCCTTTATCTCTCCATCTGATCCATCCATAAGCCCACTGATTTTTACTCCCAAACACTGGGTTTTCTGCCTTAGGCCATTTGACTGAGTACCTTACTTAGCGTGCACGAAGCCCTGGAATCAGTTCCCAGCACCACATTAAATTGGGTGTGGTGAGAGATTCCTTTCCTAGAGCACTCAGGAGGTGGAGGCAGGAGGATGCTAAATTCAGAGCAAGTTCACAACCAGCCTGGGCTGTAACAGACTGTCTCAAAAGATAAAATGAACAAAAGCTGCTAGGAAATCTGTCTCCGCATCTCTACCACCACAGTAGAGATAACACGGCCTCATTCTAAAGGCCCCTTGGCTCCACCTTCAGGCCTAAGGCCTTCTCCCTTCCTCTGCTACCAATGTCTGTTTAAACGTAAATCTCTCATGGCCTGACTAGAATCTGTACAAAGCCTGGCAAGGTCTGGCCCCTTGAGTCTCTCACAACTCTCCACCCACCCGGGGGATCCACCCTGCCACCTTCCGTTGTCCCTGCCTGCCAGTTCAGGCCTGCCTTCACAGCCTTTGTGTCCTTTGCTTCCTGATGGCTCTCCCCACAAAGACTCTGTGGAAAGCAGACATCTCCACCTCACAGAGGCTTTCCTGTACCTCGGAGTGTGGCAGAGCCTCGGGAGCCCCTCTCCTGCCTTGCTCTTTCGTTTTCTTCATGGAACTTTTTCTCTCTCACTGACTCAGCTATTCCCTCCCCTACAAAAATGAAAGCTCCCTCCGTTAATAATAATAACTCACACTTATTTAGGTCTTATTCTGAGCCAGTCACTGTTCTTAGTACTTTGCATGTGCAAATTCATTCAGTCTTCACCACTGTCCTGAAATACTGCACTGGAGACCAGAGGAGCAGGCAGCAGAGGTAGCTGGAAATGGAGGCTTTTTGTCCCACCCGGTCCCGCAACTACTTTTAAAATAATCACTCAGACGCTTTCCTAATTACAAACCATTTGACCTATTGCTCAGGCTTATTACTAACTAGCTCTCACAACTTAAATTAACCCATTCCTAGTCATCTGTGTTTTGCCACAAGTCTTGTGGCTTTACCTATGCTCTAATACATCTTGCTCTGCTGGCAGCTGACTGGCATCTTCCCTGGCTGCTCTGGGCTGGCAGCTGACTGGCATCTTCCCTGATTCTGCTCTTTTTCTCCCTGTATTTCTACTTGGATTTCCTGCCTGGCTCTAGCCTGCCTTGCTGTAGGCCAAATCAGCTATTTTATTAACCAATGGGAATAAAACTTACACACAGCATACAAAATGGTTACCCCACAGCTGATAGCTCAATTGTTAAGAGCACTTGTTGTTCTGAAGGAAGACCTAGGTTCGGTTCCAAGCATCTGCATGGTAGCTCACAACTAATGCCCCCTCCTGGCCTCCATGCACACAGCACCCATAGGATACACAGACATACGTGCAGGCGAAAGCACTTGTATGCATAGTTTTTTTTTTTTAATTTTAAAGTACAGAGTAACTTAATCTAGCACTGAGCTACATCCCCAGATTCTAGTCCATGCTTTACAGCCAGTAAGAGCCTGGTCCTTGTTGCCGTCATGTTTCTAGCATTTGTAACAGTGTCTGAATGACAGAGCGCACTCATAAACATTTGTAAACTGCTGCATGGCTGGTATAAAGAGAAACCTGCCTTGAGCCAGGTTGGTCAGACTCTGACCCAACGCTCTCAGATAAATGGGGCTGGCAGAGTTAAAGTTTTACATCAGAAATTCCTTGGGGCTCACCCTCTGCTCTAAAGGAACTCATGGCTCTAGAGAAAATACATATGAAGCTGCTAAAAGCAAAACAGAACAACTTCATTGCCCTGGGGTAGCCAAGGCCATCGTGGAGCTGGAGCTCACTCTCTCGGGAGCTGGTAATGTAGCCCTGAGATCTACGAAGGGTCTGAGCGGAATGGACCGTTTGTACTGAGTTCTAAAGACGTGTAGGGAGCTAAGGAGGAGGATGCAGCCAAGACTCTAAATTGTCTCCGAATATGTGTTCCATCTTCTTCAGTTATAGTTTTAGTTGTACACTTGATCAACCAAAACAAAACCTCTATTTCCCAACCTTGCAACTAGGAATGGCAATATAGCCAAGATCTGTATAAAATATGGAGAAGTAGGGTGTGCAACTTCCTGGAAGTGTTCTTAAATGGGAAAAACATACCCTTTCCTTTCTTTATCTCCCTTGACTGGCTGGAATGTGATAATGCTTCCTCTTTGACCTCTAGAGAAAGACACATATTAAGGATGATGGGCTATAATATGACATTCTGGATTCTTTAGAATAATGAAGATGTCATATGAGACCCTCCACTGTTTTATTCAAGTCTCTGTTACAGTAGTGTCTTGGGTTATGTCTTAGTTGGGTTTTTATTGCCGTGAAGAGACACCATAACCATGGCAACTCTTATAAAGGAAACATTTCATCGGGATGGCTCCTTACAGTTTCAGAGGTTCAGTCCATGGTTATCATAATGTGAGCGTGGCAGTGTGCAGGCAGACGTGGTGCTGGAGCTGAGAGTGCTGCATCTTTCAGGCAACAGGAAGTCAGCTATCACACTGAGTGAAGCTTGAGCAAAGGGGACCTCAAAGCCCACCCCCACTGTGATACACGTCCTTCAACAAGGCCACACCTCCTAGTAGTGCCACTCCCCTTGGGGGTCATTTTCTTTCAAACCACCACAGGTTGGATTATCAGAAGCTGAGACAAAACTTCACGTACAAGAGATTGTCTCGCCGGGCGATGGTGGCGCAGGCCTTTAATCCCAGCACTTGGGAGGCAGAGGCAGGCGGATCTCTGTGAGTTCGAGACCAGCCTGGTCTACAGAGCTAGTTCCAGGACAGGCTCTAAAGCCACAGTGAAACCCTGTCTTGAAAAACCAAAAAAAAAAAAAAAAAGAGACTGTCTCAGTGGGGTCACTATTGCTGGGATGAAACACCATGACCAGAGCACTTGGGAAGGAAAGGGTTTATTTGGCTTACACTTCCATGTTGTTGTCCATCACTGGAGGAAGCCAGGACAGGATCTCAAACAGGGAAGGAACCTTGAGGAGAGGCTATGAAGGGGTACTGTGTACTGACTTGGTCCCCATGGCTAGCTCTGTAGCACAAAAAACCCAGAGCCAGATATAAGGACTAATGCTGAAGATCAGAGAAGTAGAGAGACCAGTCACATAAGAGTTCTACCAATGCTCAGACTGAAGGGGCAATCCTGTCTCAGATTGCATCTCCAGACTCAAACTGCCTCCATCAAACCTCAGACTGCACTGAGCTCCTGTCTCCTCCCGCCTTATAGTCCTCTCTCCGCCCAGCCACATCACTCCTGTCTGCACTTCCCTAGTGCTAGGATTAAAGGTGTGTGATCCCAAGTGCTCGGGTCACCTTTGTGGGAGCTCTGTTTCTCTTTTAGATGGATTTACTCTTGTGTAAGCCTGGGTGGCCTTGAACTAACAGAGATCCCTCTGCCTCTGTCACCTGAGTCCTGGGATTAAACGTGTATGCCATTACTCCCCGGCCTCTAGTTGCTTAGCTCTGCACTCTGATTTTCAGGTGAGCTTTCTTTGTTAAAACATAAATAAAGGAGGCTGGAGAGATGGCTCAGAGGTTAAGAGCACTGACTGCTCTTCCAGAGGTCCTGAGTTCAATTCCCAGCAACCGCATGGTGGCTCACAGCTATCTGTAAATGAGATCTGGTGCCCTCTTCTGGCCAGCAATCATACAGACAGACAGAACACTGTATACATAATAAATAAATAAATCTTTTTTAAAAAAAAAAGACATAAATAAAACATCACTATAATGTGTTGATGGTTTCGAGGGGATGTGGAGGGAGAAAAGAGAATGAATATGATCATTGTTTACGTGTTTGTTATTCTCGAAGAATGAAAAATTAATAGAAGTGCTAACAGTTTATTTGATTGGTTGGCTGATATGTGAGTCAAAAGATGCTTTACTATGAGGGCTAGAGCACTGACTCAGCAGTTCAGAGAGCACGTTACTATTCCTGTGAACCTGAGTTTGATTTCCAGCACCAACATCAGGTCACGAGATCATAACCACCCAAAGCTCCAGGGCATCCATTGCCTCTGCTTCCTCAGGCACCTGAACATGTGGTATACATACACACATTATCTAAAATAAAACAAATTTCTGGGCAGTGGTGGTACACGCCTTTAATCCCAGCAGATTTGGAGGCAGAGGCGTAGGGAGATCTCAGTGAGTTCGAGACCAGCCTGGTGTACAAAGTGAGTCCCAGGACAGCCAGAACTGTTACACAGAGAAACCTTGTCTTAAATAAATAAATAAATAAATAAATAAATAAATAAATAAATAAATAAATAAAAGTAAGGGGCTGGAGAGATGGCTCAGAAGTTAAGAGCATTGGTGGCTCTTCCAGAGTTCCTGAGTTCAATTCCCAGCAACCACATGGTTACTCACAACCATCTCTAATGAGATCTGGTGCCTTCTTCTGGAATGCAAGCAAACATGCAGACAAAACACTATATACATAACAAGTATATAAATCTTTTTAAATAAATAAATAAAAATAAAACAAATTAGGGAGCTGAAGAGGCAACTCAACAGTTAAGTGCACTGGCTGCTCATGCAGAGGACCTGGGTTTGATTCCTAACATCCACATAGGACTCACAAACCCTTATAACTCCAGTTTTAGGGGGTTCCATCGTCCTTAGGCGCCGTCTGGCGTCCTTAGGCATTACATGGACGTGGTACACAGACACGCATGCCAACAAAATAAAAATAAATCTTTCAAAAACAAATATATAAAATAATTTTCAAGCTGGCTGAGTGAACTGGAGTTGCCTGATTCTTTTAGCTTAACATGGACGAAAAGACTCAAAGCTCAGGGGGACTCTAACACTGGAGCCCTCTGCCCTGGAGGGTCCAGAAGAGAAGACCGTCACTCTGCTTACAGCCGCTCGTGAGATGAGCAGCCGCTTGCCTGCAGGCCCCTGCCGCTGCCCTTACCTGATGGCAGACCTTGCAGAGGGCTCTGGGACTGTCCTGGAATGGTTGGGCTTAGTTGTCAACAGGACAAGATCTAGAATCACCTAGAAGACACATAGCCCTGAGGGGATGTTCAGACAAGGTTAGCCTCTGGCCATGCCTGAAGGACTTGTCTTTATCATTAGTTAAGGTCAGACAAAGCACCACCATTTCCTGTACTTCCTGGACCGCATCAGAAAGAGAAAGTGAGCTGCACACAGCGTCCCTCCCCCTCTGCTTCCCGACTGTGGATGAAGTGTAACCAGCTGCCTCTCGCTCCTGCTACCTTGGCTTCTCCAGGGAGCCTGCATGCAGCCTGGGCTGCCCAACGCACAAGAAGCATCACTAACATGTCCAGGAGCCTGATATTGGCCAAACATGGCACAAAATCAGAGTCCCAATCTCTGTGTGTCAGATGCCCATGGTACTGAATTCCAGGATTATCTGGCTTTTGAGCTTCTCCATGCAGTGGAAGTTATGCTTTTTTTCCATCTATACATAGATATATGTATAACATAATCTGATTCTCTCGGTTACCTGTGAAGTGAGATTGTACCCATTTTCAAGGATAAGAAAACTGAGTCTTGGAGAGGTTATACAGCTTCAAAGACACGCTACAATTTGACTGAGCCTGGTTGACCTAAGCCTGCTCACATGTACTGGGAAGAATGCCCTATGGCTTACAAGGTGCCCTAGAGACCTGTGAGGAAGCCATTGTTAAACTCAGGTCAAGCACCAAAGTTGTGTTTATAAAGACAGCCATATCATGAAGATGGGTTGCTTACCTAACAACCTACAAGGTTGTTCTTGTTTCTGCCTGCTTTGGGTGACCCAGGTCCCCAGCTGTGGTACCTGCTTCCCTACTACAACATGATATTCGTGTTTTGTTAGCATGAGTGCTGTCCCACAGAAGTTGAATCTGGCCCAGAATGGCTTCCAGAACCTGAGTCTTTCAGTGTTGGAGGCTTGTCCCTACCTGGATTTATCTGGGCCTCTTTGCCAGCTCCCATCTGTCAACAGAGAATTCTGTTCCACCCAGTCCCCCAGTCATTCTAAACAGAGGAGATTTGATTCAGAAAAAAAAAAGGGGGGGGGGGTGCTGTGGGACAATGGTCTTGTACTCTGTCACTTGTATTTTTAATAAAATGCTGATTGGCTAATAGCCAGGCAGGAAGTATAGGTGGGGCAATGAAAACAGGAGAATTTGGGGAAGAGGAAAGATTCAGTCTGCAGTTGTCACCCAGATGCAGAGGAAGCAAGATGAGAATGTCTTCCTGATAAAAGGTACCAAGCAATGTGGCTGACACAGACGAGAATTATGGGTTAATGTAGGATGTAAGTATTAATAAGAAGCCTGAGCTAATAGGCCCACCAGTTTATGATTAATACGGACCTCTGTGTGTTTCTTTGGGACTGAACCCCTGCAGGATCAGGCAGGGCAGCAACCTCAGGCACCATCTATCAACAAGTCCTTCCCTCTGGCCCACGCCTTGAGTTGGAGTCCAGTTTCAGGATGGCCACAAGCTCTCCTCTCCATGCCTCTGTCCCTCTTTTTTGTGTGGTAATTTGGCTGAAATAACCTGAGCTTTGGATTTCAAAACAAATTCAGAAAAGTCAGCTTCTAATACCTATGCTCTGGCAGTACAGAGGGGCCCCGGGAAGGGGATCACAGCCTGCAGTGTCATGTGACAGCCTTTAGGTTTGCGTGCATCATGGTAGCATTTGCTTGGGTTCCACATTTCAGTGGGGGAAGGATGGGTTAGAAGCTCATGACCACAGGCAACGTTAGCTGTAGTCCAGGCAATTCCCCAGCAGCAGCTGGACCGCACACGTCTAGAGGGGAGAGTGCAAGTGCTGCCTGGAGAGTGATTCAGGAACTGCTGAAGATGTAACAAAATGAGACTGTTGGAGGATGAGCTCCCAGTGACAAAAGCCCAGAACCGCAGGAAGGGACCAGAGGACTCCTGTCACTCATGTGTCATCTCTCTCAATGTGAACCCCGTCCAAAGTTCTTCTAAAGTTGCCCAGAGGTGGGGGGGGTGGAGTGGAGATGTGGCTCCCCTGGGGGAACGCTTGGCTAGAACATACAAAGCCATGAATTCAATTCCTGGCACCAGGTGTCATGGTAACATCTATAATGTCAGCACTCGGAGGTGGAGGCAGGAAGCCCTGAAGTTCAAAGTCATCCTCAGCTACAGATCGAATATGAGAACAACATGGTCTTCCTGGAATGAAACTCTATCTCAAAAATGCTAACAATAAGGCTGGGAAGCCACAGGGCAGGCTACCCTGCCCTCTCTTAGGACTGGAAAGGGGAGGGGGTGAGTGAGGGAGCAGAAGGAAAATGGGAGGAGGGGAGGAGGTGGAAATTTCGAATGGTATTATTTATAAAGCAATAAAAATAAATAAATAAAAATAAGGCTGGGAAGCTAGCTCAGCAATTAAGAGCACTGGCTACTTGTTGAAATATGAGCGGCGGGGCTGCGTCCCCAACACCCCGGCCGCTTGGCTAGCTCATGCCCGAAATAACAACACACAAACTGTGTTCATTTAAGAACTGCTTGGCCCATGAACTCTAGCCCTTACAGGCTAATTCTCGCACCTGGACTAGCCCATTTCTAATGATGTGTGTAAGCACCCCAAGGTGCGCTTACCGGGAAGATTCTAGCCTCCGTCCATCCTGGTGTCTCTGCTCCAGACAGCAGAGCTGTCCGGTCCCTCTGGAAGCAGAGCAGAGTCTGCCCTCACTTCCTCTTCCACCCAGAATTCTATTCTGTTTTCTCCTCCCATCTATGTTCTAAGCTATGAGGCCAAGCAGTTGGTTTATTATAATTAACCAATTACCTTCCTCCACCAGCTACTTTTCCAGAGGACCAAGGTTTGGTTCCCAGTACCCTCACAGGGCTAACAACTGTCTGTAACTCCAGTGCCAGGAGATCCAATACCTTCTTCTGGGCTCCACAGGCACGTGGTGTGCAGACATGCATGCAGGCAAAACACCCATACACACATCACAAAAACAAAGGAAAATTTTTAATTGTAGAAGTACCAATAATGGTAATTAATGAAGTCATTCAGGAGCCTCCTGAGGAGGAAATAATTCCACCATTGCCAACTCTCAAGCCATCCTTCCTGTCCACAGTCTGAGGTCACCACTGTCATTGATGTCTGAAGGCCAGAAATAGAAATGAGTCAGTTGGCCTCCAAATGTGCTTAATCTAATGCTGAATTTATTAAAGATGAAACAGTCCCCTTCCACAGTGGGAGCCTCACTCGGCACCAGCACGGCCGTCTGTGGAACAAGGGTCACAGCCTTCACTCTTACCATGCTCGCTGTCCACTAGAAAGCAGAGCCACACTGTCTCCTCAGCCTTGCCCTGAGATTTTTGTCTAGGGAGGTACAGGAATTAACACAAAACATTAGTGCAATGTGTTCTCTTCTTCCTGTGGTTTCTCAGAAGGAAATCCCATGGCAGTTGAATAAGAGAAGCCCATCCCCACGGACAGGATGGAGGTATCAGACACACACCACATATCCTGGGATAAATACCCAAGATCACTCTGAACGTTGTCAGAATAGCTCCTGCCCAGAAATGCAGGATATTGGCCAAGCAGGAAGAAAGCTGGCAAAACACCCACATTAGCAGGGGGAGAGTAAACCCGAAGTCTGGCCAATGATATGATGGACCCTGCGTCCGCATCTCTGCCGCTATGTGGTCTAGAGCAGCGGTTCTCAACCTATGGGTCTCAACCCCTGTGAGGGTTGAATGACCCTATCACAGGGGTCACCTAAGACCCTCTAAAACATAGATATTATCGTTACGATTCATAGCAGTAGCAAAATTATAGTTATGAAGTAGTTATGAAAATAATTTTATGGTTGGGGGTCACCACCACATAAGGAACTGTATGAAGGGGGTGCAGCATTAGGAAGGTTGAGAACCACTGCTCTAGAGCCTGCATCTAGAGATGCAGCAGAGCCACAAGATCACAGAAAAGCCAGCAGTCCGTGATCTTGAAGCCACGCTCACAAAGCACTGCTGCAGTTCCTGCCTAGCTGCTGCTCAGGCCCAGGGAAGCTCCCAGGATCCAGACCTGAGGAGAGGAAGACATTCCTGACTGGGTGAGAGAGCATCTGGCCTGTCCAGCTGCTGCAGCGAAGGGCTAAGGTTGGGCAGAATGAGCAACACAAGTCTGTGATAGTGAAGAGAAAGCTAAGTGTATGGTTAGAGCCCCGAGATACGCTGGCTGCCAAACCAAAGGCAAGGTTTGGGGGAATCTCCCCAGACAAGTCCACAATAAGGCTGTGTGTATGTGCTGTGGCTTAACCACAGGCTTTTGTGACAAGGAAACTTCTCTGTGGACATGACTCAGCCCTCACTCCCTGGCCCTGCAGCAGCACCCTTTCATAGAAACTTGTCAGGGATAAGGAATCTTTGGCACCCACAGTACTGGCATGAAAACATGAGGTATATTTTCTCCCGGCAGTGGCATTTACGGCCTATTAGAGACCCCTCCACCCGCGGAGCTGCCTACCACATGAAGCAAGAGTTGCCAAGTGTGAAGCCTTCTCCTATGTCCCATGAAATAAAACAGTTGGGGATCCTGGCTCCTCAGTCCTCACAGAAGAGTAAAATGGACCTCAGCCTTCTCATTCCGCACTCTCATCCTGAATCACCTGTGGGGGATGCTGGGAAGTCAGATGGACGGTTCATGTGCTTATGCCGAGATTTCATTTTTCAAGTGGGAGGACAGAGATGACCTCGTTATGTGAGCATCCTTACTCTTGTTCAAAGGAAAATCCAGGCCAAGGGCAGCCGTGCACAGGAGGACTCGGTGCGTGAACAGTGGGACCTGAGTCTACGTTTGCTCTGTCTGGAAGGAGGCATCACGTAAGGGCAAAGCGAGGAAAGAGGGTACACCTACTGACCCCTGGGGCAGAAGGAGAAGCTTCCTTACCTAGAAATAGATTTCCCTGGGTTTGGGTTGGTTTGTTTAAGACAGGGTCTCCTGTAGCTCCCTAGCCTCCTTGAGTAGTGGAGGCCAGACTTGACCTCCTGTTCCTCCCGCCTCCACCTCCTCAGTGCTGGGATTACAGGCATGTGTCACCATGCCGGTACTGCATTTATTCTTGGCATACCACTTCAAACAGTTGCTCCCATTTTTCTTCGAAGATGTCACTTTTTTCCCAGGTTTTTCTATTTTCTATTTGGCAAGTCAACAAGATGGCACTCAGTCTAACACCTGTTTATTTTCTATCTAACAAGGAAACCCTGCGAGGAGCAGCAGGTGCTGCTGCAAAAGGTGAGATCCCCACCACCACGGGGAAAGAAGATGGGTGAGCCACCCACTGTGACAGTGGAACTGGTCTATTGGGAGCTCACCAAGGCCAGCGGGACTGGGACTGAATAAGCATGGGATGAAACCGAACTTTCTGAACATGGCGGACAATAAAGGCTGATGAGAAGCCAAGGACAATGGCACTAGGGTTTCGATCCTAATACATACATGAACTGGCTTTGTGGGAGCCTAGCCTGTTTGGATGCTCACCCTCCTGGACCTGGATAGAAGTGGGAAAACCTTGGACTTCCCGCAGGGCAGGGAATCTGGACTGCTCTTCATTCTCAAGAGGGAGGGGGGATGGAGTGGGGGGGAGAGGGGGAG
>NW_026068132.1:715304-813975 GCF_014885135.2 Alexandromys fortis | reverse complement strand
TTTTCAACAACTAAAAAAAATAAACAAAAAAATAAATAAAGAAAGAAAGAAGAAGAAGAAGAAGAAGAAGAAGAAGAAGAAGAAGAAGAAGAAGAAGAAGAAGAAGAAGAAGAAGAAGAAGGGTGAGCGACGAGTCCCACAGAAGCATTGAAAGCTGGGATCCGAAGTCTGACTCTCATTTCCTGAAGTTTGTACCTGGATGATTGTAGATTTTAGATTTTTTTATTTGAATGTTTTTCCTGTTATGTGTACATGAGAAGGGGCAGGGAATGCATGCAGCAGCACCTGTGTGGAGGTCAGAGGACAACCTAGTGACGTCAGTTCACTCCTTCAGCCTTTAGATGGCTTCCGGGAACTCAGGTGGCAGAGTGAGCCCCCCCTCCCCAGCCTTGTGTAATTGCAGTGTTAACACCAGTCCTCTTCTGATGGCTTCCTTCACTTTATACAGCTGCCAACGGCTTTGGGGGATGATCCCGATACACTGTATCTCCCTTTTCCCTTTGTATGCAAATACAAACCGCTCTTCCAGAATGAAATGAAGCACTCCTGTAGGAATCGGCAGTGTTCAGGATTTTTTCCCTTCATTTCTGATATACTGAACCCTGGACTTGACCTCCAGCTCTCTAGGTCCCCAGAACCTCTTTCTTCCACAAAGCAAACTTGTATTATGGCAACTAATGCCACCTCCCACCCATGATTGCCCTGGGTGAAAGACTTAAATGGAGTCACAGTAAAGCAAGCTTTAAAGCAGTATCCTGGCAGTGAGGAGCCTCGTTGGCTGCTGCCTCTGGCACTTTGCCTACCACTCAGGGCTCAAAGGTACAGGCTCTGAGATTATAGCCCGGGATCAGCCTTCCTTCACTGATGCTCTGCTACACCACCACCACCACCACCACCCCCCATTCAATTTGCCTTGGATACATGGGTACCTGGGTGAGTATCCATTCCATCCTAACCCCACTGAATGGCTCTCCCTCATGGCAGCCATCCCAGGGAAAATCCAAGCTCTTTCTTAGCTCCCCTGGATGGCGAGAAGAGTCCAGCCCCTTAGCCTGGTCTCCAAGAACACCATATTCCAGACCCCTAGTTGCTTCACAATTGCTAAAAGAAGCAAGAGACTTGGGAGGGGGATGGGTATCAGAAAATACTGGACTGCCTGAGGCACAAAACTCCTAAAAGCTCTTGTTCTCTCCCCAGAGAGCAGTTAAATGCATGCACCATTCACAAAAATTGAAAGGGTTGGTAGGAGCCATCCTTAGGTCTCCCAGCTCAAGGATGTCAAGTTAAAATTTCTGTTCTACAGTGGGCTCAGTCCCACAGAGACACGTATAAAGAGAAAGCAAGATGCAGTTCTCTTGGCAGTGTGGTTTCTGCTAGCCCATCACCCTTTTCTTTTTTTATTTTTTTTTTCTGATAAGCAGAGTCAGGGTTTATTAAAGATATTTGATATAGATTTTAGCCACTCGGGTTAGAAAGAAAGTCACTCCGAGGGACACACCCAGAGCATGAATGTGGGCTTCTCAGAATCTCTTTTCAGCCAGCTGAGAAAAACTGGTACAATCAGAGAAGAACATCTTTGCAGAACATTCTGGAACTGTGATCTGGGGAGTGGAGGTTTAGCTATGCCACCAGCCAGCAGTGGCCAGACAGAGGAACTGCAGAGTCTGGCTGCCTGCCATTCCTACCCTGTCCCAGCTGCAGCTGTAGAATCTCTAGCCCCATCCTGACCCCTGGTGGCTGCCTTTTAGGTGAGGCAAGGGACTTTTAGGATTCAAGCTCTTCTCTGAGCTAAGAACCATACCTACCTGGTTCTAGAACTGCAGGGAAAATAGTTCTCGCCCACTTGCATGGACCCCAACTGGGATCCCTAAGAATGACATGTCTCCTGTGGCCTCTTCCGGAGAGTCTGCCTCACTGTGGTCATCAGACTCCTTCTCAGTAGAAGCCTGGCAGTAAAAGATTGGGGGTGGGGGGGAATGCGGCACGCGCTTAAAGACATTCCAAACATGTACATGTGCACATACGTGTTACGATACACAGTCAGTATAGGCCAAGGTGAAGAAAAATCAGACCAGCACTCTTATACACAATTGCTGTGAGCACAAATTCACACAACCTTTCTAGAAGTGTTCCTAGCAAAATAAAGCCCAGAATGTAGTAATTGTACAGTTAAGAATCTGTCTTCACCGGACGGTGGTGGCACACGCCTTTAATCCCAGAACTCGGGAGGCAGAGGCAGGCGGATCTCTGTGAGTTCAAGAACAGCCTGGTCTACAAGAGCTAGTTCTAGGACAGCCAGGGCTGTTACACGGAGAAACCCTGTCTCAATAAATAAATAAACAAACAAACAAAAAACGTCTTCAAGCTGGAGTTGTATCTCAGTGGTAGAGTGCTTGCCTGGCTTGCGCATGGTTTGGGGGTTCCATCTCCAGTGGGCGGGGCGGGGGGAGGAGCAAATTCTATATCAAAGCGGGACCTGGCGGACCCGGTGGTTTGTACACGTCCCTCATGGTTCAGGAAGCTGAGGCCAGTCAAGGCCAATTGAGGTACAAACGTAGAAAACCTGCCTCAAAAACAGCTAAACAATCAATGGACTAGGGTAACATATGTCTGAAATCTGAAATCAGAGAAGAGAAAACAAAATTAAGCAAGAGTGATTGCTTGCCAAAGTAAATTGTTGATGCCATTGGTGGGGGAATTCCTTCATTTGTGTTCCCGGGTGTTTGAAGTTTGCCATGGCAGTGCCTGTGAGAAGGCTCAGCAGGTAGAAGCGTTTGTCACGCACGCAGGCACGCACGCACGCACGCCTAAGGGCTGGAGGTGGAGTTTGCGCCCCGAACCTACAGAGGAAAAAAAAAACAGACAGAGTCGGTTTTCTAACCTTCAGAAGTGCCAGGAATGACGCACGCGTTCACATATACACGATAACAAATAAATTTAATTTTTTTAATTTCCATGGTAAAATGTTTAAAGAAATTGTCACAAGTGGAAAGATTTCTATACAAACATTAACTTTGGGTTTTTTGTTTTTTTTTGGGGGGGGCGGGTTGTTGTCATCTGTTTTTGAGACAGTCTCTCTATGCAGTCCTGGCTGTCCTGGAATTTACTAGTAGACAGACGTATCTTGAACTCAGAGATGCGCCTCTGCCTCACGAATGCTGGGACTGAAGATGTGTGCCACCACACCCAGCTCATATTTGCATGTTTCTACTATTAAAAACTAATATGGAACCAGATATGATGTGCACACCTTTGATTGCAGCCCTTGGGAGGCAGAGGCAAGGGGATCTCTGTGAGTTCAAGGATAGCCAGAGTTACATAGTGAGACCCTTTCTCGAAAAACCACAAAAGAAGAAAGAAACTGCAAATAGCATAAAAATGCTCTTCAACGATAGGCCAGCAAGCTTGAGCATACCCAGTCAAAGACTCACAGTCATTTAAGACTCAAGGATATTTTAATGACAGAAAAATATGTTTATAATGTAAAGACGAGTGAACAAATATGATACAAGCTTATAAATATAACACAACAACACACAAACAGGCTTGTGTGTTGGAGGGAGGAAGGGAGCTGAGCAGCCTCAGTTGGTCATTTTCTCTGCATCCCAGCTAATCCTAGAGAGGGATTACCAGCCTCCTGGCACTCTGCCTGCATGCCTTCCCCACAGTGGTGGACTTGCACCCTCAGACCTTGACGCAGGAAAAAACCCTTCTTCCATTACATACGTTGTCTTAGCAATGAGGAACACACATACTAACTCGGGAACCTGACATGTACTAGACTCCGAGGGCTGCTGCGTATTAGCACGTTCAATAACACCTAGACCCAGATTCAGTCCCTATAAAAATAAAACGATTCAGCATGCCCTGGGAGGGCACTATACTAAATGGTTTTATCACCACATAGTATCACACATACTGTTCATACACCGTCATTTCAGCCCTCGCTAAACCGCAACATCCCCACTTTAGAGGCCAGCTGTAGCTCAGAAACACCAGGTAAAGTGCTCGGCTTTGTTTCTGAAGCCCAGCTCTGGCTCCCAGCCAAACTGCTCAGTTACCGTTGGTGTGAGGCTTGGATGAGCTAATGCGGATGGAGTGCCAAGCCTAGAACCTGGCTCCAGTTCACACCGGTTCCTTCTCCGTGACACTTTCACATTTGTAAACTGTGACAAAGCAAGCCAGTTCACTCTCTGGGAGAAGAAAAAAAAAAAAAAACAATAAAAATAACAAGTGTCCCTGTTCTGAAAGAGTTGACCGCAGTGACAGGCCAGAAGGCTAGCTCCTTCAGGGAAATAGGGGGGGGTGGCTGGGGGCAGGACTGTGTGTCCCATACATTTCAGGGTATCCCTTCCCAGATTTTCCCAGGACTTCACCAAATACTGTACCTGAATTTGTACCTCAGAATAGGTTTGCAGCTACCCTGTCAACAAGGCCTTGTTCCCAACTACTTACCCCTGACGCCCTTTCTCCAGCAGGAAAGGGAACAGGTGGAATCTAGAGGAGTCAGCAGCTCAAGGGCAGCCTGAGTGAGACCCAGTCAAAAAATAAATTTAAAACAAAACAAGATCTGAAGGTATGTGTCTTTGATCCCAGCATCTGAGAGGCTATGCAGAGAATGCATCCCATATTTGAGGACAGTCTGAGCTTCAGAGTGAGACCCTATTTCACCAAGTGGGGAGGAGGGAGAGGAGGGAACAGAAGGAGGGAGGAGGGGAGGGGGAGCAAGAAAACCTCATGGGTAAAATTGTACATTTGGCCACTAACATTGCAACAAATGATAGATAGATAGATAGATAGATAGATAGATAGATAGATAGATAGATAGATAGATAGATAGATAGATAGGCAGGCAGGCAGACAGAAGATAGGGGCAGGGGCAGAGAGATAGCTCAGCAGTTAAGAGCATTGGCTGCTCTTCCAGAGGATCCAGGTTTGACTTCCAGCCCCCACATAGCAGCTCACAGCTGTCTGTAACCCCACTACCAGGGGATACAAACCAATGCCCTCTTCTGGCCTCCATGGGCACTTGGTGCACAGACATACATTCGCACAAGACACCCATACACATAAAATAATCAAAGTTTAAAAACTAAAAATAAATAACAAAGTACAGCTTCCCTTTTCTCAGGGAGAGGGGGAAACTTTGGAAGAGTCGCTGTGGAGAAAGAAGGACTGAAAATCTAGCGTAGGCAGCGCCGCTGTGCCCGCCTCGGAACCCCCTTGTGTCGGATCTGTCTTAAATTCCTCTTTCCTGGGGAGAAAACCTAAATTAAGTTCCATCTCTAAGTCCTCCTCCCACCCTATGCACTTGCCATGGCCCTCACTATGCCGTTCTTGTCAGCTGTTTCCTCCACTAACTGAAGGAGTCTACAGCACAGACCACTGGCTCGCTAGCTCCTGGACATGAGCCTCCTAGTGCACGGTAAATATGTAGATACTTAATCAGAAATGAATGAATGAATGAATGAATGAACGAACGAACGAACTCCCCACTGACTATCATGTGCCAAGAGGACCTAAAGCTGCCCTGGGTTTTCTCATTGTTGTTATTGTTTGGTTTGGGTGCTGGGAATAAACTCTGGGCCTTGTTCATGTGAGGCACAAGCTCTACTGCTAAGCTAGCACCCCCACTACCTACTACTGCCCTGTTTTGTTCTCTTTAAAGATGTGGTCCCTACTGGGCGTGGTGTCACTGCGTGTAATCCCAGCACTCAGGAGGCTGGAGCAGGAGAATAAGGAATGCTATGGACCTGGGCTGCATAATGAGACTCTGTCTCAAAAAACAAAAAAATAATCAAGAGTTTTCCCTTCCCTGGAGGCTTAAATTTCTAGGGAAACACAGAGTGAGTCAGGGAAATGGCTCAGCAGCTTGCCACACGATTGATTGATTGATTGATTCTACAACCTGAGTTCAAGCCATGGAACCAAGGTAAAATCAGACGCAATGACCCTCATCTACAAGCCTAAGGTTCCTCAGAGGGAGGCAGAGGCTGGAAAATCCATTCAAGGCTCTGGCCAGCGAGCCTGGAGTACACTGCAGAGCAGAAACAAGAGCTGTCTCAACAAAACAGAAGACAGTGACTTCCAAAGAACTTGTTCTCTGATATCTCTCTCTCTCTCTCTCTCTCTCTCTCTCTCTCTCTCTCTCTCTCTCTCTCTCTCTCTCTCTCTCACACACACACACACACACACACACCACATAAAATACATAAGAAAAACACAATGCATGTTGGGCGGTGGTGGCACACGCCTTTAATCCCAGCACTCAGGAGCCAGAGGCAGGTGGTTTTCTGTAAGTTTGAATCCAGACTGGTTTTCAGAGTGAGTTCCAAGACAGCCAGGACTGTTTCACAAAATAAATAAATAAATAAATAAATATCCTGTCTCAGAAAAACAAACAAACAAAAAAATCACAATGCAAAAAGAGAAATCCCTACTTATTCCAATCTTTGCACTCTTTATTTTACCCAGTGTAACCCTTGACCTTAGGGGATATTCCTGGGAGAAACTGAAAGGCTCAAATAATCCCAAGCTAGCTAGAGTCCAGGGATAGAGCCCATGCTTTCTCGAAGACCCGGGATTCAATTCCCAGCACCAAGAAAAAGAAGCAGCTAAAGTCTGGTGCTCCGATTCTAGCTCTGCCACCTCTGCTGGGTGGTCCCTGGTGAGTGACTTCTCCTGGGCTTTAGTCCTCTTTATATAAAGGTGTGGGGCTGAGAGTGGACAACAGGGACCAGACCCTATGGGAAAAGAAAAACAATTGCATACAATTGGTTGCTCACACTGTATGACTGACAGTGCCTCCTTCCCTAAAATGCCTAAGGGCAGGCATAGAACTGGAGCCAGCCTGGGGAAGCTGAGGAGGGAGGGAAAGGAGCATGCGCCTGCAGACTGTCAGTACCAGTTTGGTCTAGTTATAGTGTCACTCTGATGAGTGGACAGGGAAAGGGGGTGATAGGCTGCAGGGCCACAGCGAGAGCCTGCTCAAGCACCTATGTATCCTCACTTCTATGCTGCAAAATAGAAGACTCCAGAGCCCCAAGATGTTGATGGCCTCCTCAAACTTGACCCCCCACACACACACACACGCATACACTAAAATATCGACACTTCCTTCAGAGGGACAACCAGACAGAAACAGTTGGTGAAGACAGAGAATAGTGCGTATTCGCGTGGCCAGGCTTCCTGGCAGGGCCCCGTTTCAAGCTGCCTCAGAAACTGTGAGAGGGTGGGCACAACCTTGAAGAGAAATTTGAGATGAATGGACTGAGGTATCCATATCCAAGCTCAAATGCTTCCTGGCTTGGGGCCAAGCAGCTGGCCGGTTCATCCCTCTCTCCAGGGTCCCCACAAACACCACTTCCGGGCCTCCTGCCTCAGTCTGGGTTCTTCCTGCCTGGATGGATTTCTATTCCCACGCTGCCCTTTCTCTGCAGAGCCTTCTCCCTCCCATCCCAGCCCTGATTCCGCTCGCTCTCGTCGGCTCCCTATCTGTTTCTGTCCCCCTCCATTCGTCCTCCCCTTCTTCTCTCCTAGCCCTCTCTCATCAGCACTGGACTAGGTCTCCCATGCCGGGTGTATTCCCCCCTCTCCCCTCCGCGCCTTATCACCCCTGCACCTCATTCTTTATATCCCTCTCGCCCTCCCGGTCTCCCCAGCATCTCTCCTCCCCCACCTGGCTCTGGCCTCCCCCTGCCTCCCCATCTGAAGCGCCGGCTCCTCCCCCTAGCTCCTCTCCCCTCCCCTCCCCTCCGCCTCACTCCACTCCTTGCCTGCATGCCAGGGTTTCTTTCCACCGTGGGGGTCTCGGAGCCTCCCATTCTCCTCTCCACCTGCCTTCTTCCTCACCTCAGGGGTAGTGAGCCCCCATTTTTTTCTGCCTGGGCATCCTCTCTCCACCCCCCCATCATTGCCACTGACTCTTCTCCCCACCCTCTCCGCTCCGCTCCTCTCTGCCCCTTTAAATCTGCCTGGCCCAGCCTCCCCCTTGATGCTTTGGAGCAAACATTGATTTGTGCTGGGATGGAATTGGAATTTTGATTTTTTTTCCCTCTCCCAACCATAAGAAGAAAAAAATAAAAACACCCCCTCTTGCTAGCCCCCTCCTCTTTCCCATCTAGCTCCCAGCTCCTCTTTGCTGTCTCCGTTCAAGGCAGATTTTTCCCCCTACATTCATTCTCACCCCCACCCTGCCACTACCTCACCCCCAACACTAGCCTGCACCTTCAGCTGAAGAGAGAGGGGACTCTCCCAAAGCTCCCCCACCTTCCTTCTCTGGTGGTGGCAGTCTTTCCGGAAGGGAAGGGGGTTTGGCTTGTCCGGGTGAGGTGTGAGTGGAGGGACCCTGCCATGGAAACTGCGCCTGGGAGGCAGCCTGAGCCCCAGCCCACATGGTGAGTAACCTGTCCCCTCCCTTTCGCCAGTCTGCCCACCCCTACCCTCACCGTCTCCCCCCCCCCCACATCCCCATTCTACCATCGGCCCACCTGGGTCCGGGTTTCCAGCTACATTTTTACCTCCGCCTCCCCCGCACCCGGGTTTGCTAGCGAAGCCAAAGAATCAAGGCAGAGGGGTCCATATAGCCAAGGAAAGCAGGTGTCGGAAGACCCTGGCCAGGCCCCTCCCAAGTCCCCCACCTCCAACTGCCATCCACACTCCACACTCTGGGGTTCTAGGTTGGAGAAGTAGGGCTCGGGATCGGGGCTGGGACCCCAAGTCCCGGGAGGCACCCTCTACAAGTTGGGAGGGATGGGAAAGCCCCCTTGCCTTCACGGCTTGGGAGCTGCTGAAAGATGCTGCCCAGGGGGGATGGGAGGAGGGCTGGAGGGCGGTGCTGATGCCTTAGAGCCACCGGCAGGGGAGCGGCAGGCAAAGAAGGGGACCTCGCTCTCCACTTGCCTCGCTCTCTACTTGCACCCCTCTTTCTCCGCAGCCATTCAGGATGAGGGTCCGGCCCTGCCTGCCCGCGCTGGGGCCCCTCCGCCCAGCCCCGGTCTAACTGCCCCCGCCCCCAGGCCTCGCCCGGCCCCCAGGCCCCCAGCCGGCTCTCCAGCCCCAGGATGCGCTGAGTCGCCGGGGGGCTGAGGCCGCGCCAACTACATGCATGTCCCCCGGGGGCAAGTTCGACTTTGACGACGGGGGCTGCTACGTGGGGGGCTGGGAGGCGGGGCGGGCACATGGCTACGGCGTGTGCACCGGGCCCGGCGCCCAGGGAGAGTACAGCGGCTGCTGGGCGCACGGCTTCGAGTCGTTGGGTGTCTTCACGGGGCCCGGCGGACACAGCTACCAGGGCCACTGGCAGCAGGGCAAGCGCGAAGGGCTGGGCGTGGAGCGCAAGAGCCGCTGGACCTACCGCGGCGAGTGGCTGGGCGGGCTGAAGGGGCGCAGCGGCGTGTGGGAGAGCGTGTCCGGCCTGCGCTACGCCGGGCTCTGGAAGGACGGCTTCCAGGATGGCTACGGCACCGAGACCTACTCCGACGGAGGTGCGGGGCCCGGCCCACTACTGTCTGCCCGTCCGCGTGCGCCTCCCGCCGGCCTGCGGCGCGTGTGCCTTCCCCAGCCTTCCGCCCTCCACGCCCTGCTATTCCCTTCCTCCATCCTCCATCCCTAGCCATATGCGTGCGGTGCGCCAGCCTTCTGTTTTCAGTGTTCCCGTGTGTCCCTCACACCACACCATCCCCCCATCCCCCATCTTCCTGCCTCTCCCATCACCACCAAAGTCATACTTCCTCATTTGACAGTCTCCTGCATGCTTCTCCCTCACCCCAATCTTCCTGCCCCTTCCACTTACCTTCGCTACCTGCCTGACCCCTCTCCACCTAACGTATTCTTCCAGTCAGTTTGTGTTCTGCCGTCCTGTTTGTCTGTCACGTGCCATTTTTTTACACACCACCACCTGTCAGCCTGTGCATCACAGCCTCTGGGCCACCTGTCCTTCATACACTCCAGCCTGCTGGTTCCTCTGCCTTTCCCCAGTCCACTGACACTGCCAAAAATCCACGCATTTTATGCTACCTACATGTCTTCATCTGCTCTTCCACACTTACCAAACGACGCCTGGCCTGTCCCTTCCCAGACCTCCACGCTAACTACTTCCCTTTCACTTGTCGCTTGGGCTTCCAAGGGCTTTGGGACCACGGATTGCTGGGTCTGGGAGCCCAGTGAAGTGTTCTGACTCTTTAACTCCTATACATCCACAGGCACCTACCAAGGCCAGTGGCAGGCCGGGAAGCGCCACGGCTACGGGGTGCGCCAGAGTGTACCCTACCACCAGGCGGCGCTTCTGCGCTCACCCCGCCGCACCTCCCTGGACTCGGGCCACAGCGACCCCCCGACGCCACCTCCGCCCCTACCCCTACCAGGAGATGAAGGAGGCAGCCCAGCCTCCGGCTCTCGAGGTGGCTTCGTGCTGGCGGGGCCAGGGGACGCCGATGGGGCGTCCTCCCGTAAGCGCATTCCAGCAGCAGGTGGATTCTTCCGCCGGTCACTGCTGCTCAGCGGGCTCCGGGCTGGTGGGCGCCGCAGCTCCCTGGGCAGCAAGAGGGGGTCTCTACGCAGCGAGGTGAGCAGCGAAGTTGGCAGTACAGGACCCCCGGGCTCTGAGGCCAGCGGGCCCCCTATCCCAGCGCCACCCGCCCTCATCGAGGGCTCAGCCACTGAGGTGTACGCTGGTGAATGGCGTGCAGACCGGCGCAGTGGCTATGGAGTGAGCCAGAGATCCAACGGGCTGCGCTATGAAGGCGAGTGGCTGGGCAACCGAAGGCACGGATATGGACGCACCACCCGGCCCGATGGCTCCCGTGAGGAGGGCAAGTACAAGCGCAACCGGCTGGTGCACGGGGGACGTGTCCGCAGCCTCCTGCCTCTAGCCCTTAGACGGGGCAAAGTCAAAGAGAAGGTGGACAGGGCTGTCGAAGGTGCCCGTCGAGCTGTGAGTGCTGCCCGCCAGCGCCAGGAAATCGCTGCTGCCAGGTGGGCATCTGGTGCATAGATCAGAGCGGGTTTTTAAGAGGAGAGGACCCTCTGGGTGCTATGCTTAAAAGAGAGCTAAGAAAGAGCCAAGGCCTACAGCCTGGTGGGGAAGCATGAGCAGGCCTATGGAGTTGGCATGTTTAGACCTGAGGCTGTAGGTGGATGTGGGTGTAACTTTGGGTGGCTGAGTGTTGGAGGGAGATAGTAAGACTGCACCCCAGTGTATTTTGTGGAGACGTGTGCCTTTGTTGTAGCTGGAACAGTGGACACTGTTTGTGCGGGTCCGGAAGCCTCCCTGGTCTTCCTCTTGCTCAGCTCACCCAGCCTTCAGGCCTCAGGCTGGGAGCATCCATCCTGGACAGAACACCTTGGTCCCTTCCTCACTAGCTCCCAGGCTGACTTTATTTCAGCCTTGGCCCTGGTGGAGATCTAGTTTTTACAGCTGAAATCTATTGCCTACCAGCTTGTCTTTCTCTGCCTCCTTCTGCTTTGGTTTGAAGGGAGGAGTCTTGCCTCTAAAGAAGACTTTTCTTTCAGTACATCAGAGTACATTTCCATGCATCAGAGCTTTGTTATCTAAAGCAGTAATGACCAAGAAGAATATAACATAAGCCACCTGTGGTGGCGCACGCCTTTAATCCCAGTGTTCAGGAAACAGAGGCAGGCGGATCTCTGAGTTTGAGGCTGGTCTTCAGAGATAGTTACAGAACAACCAGGCCTACACAAAGAGACTCTGTCTCAAAGAAAAAAAAGGAAAAAGAAAAAAGATTAAAAAGAGACAAGTTACAAGTTAAATAAATTTGAATAATATATTTGTATTTAAGCCATATTTCAAAAAATTTTATCCTTTAACCAATTATAATTTACATTCCTTGTGGATTCTTTAAAACATTGCATGTATTTTTCACTTACAGCACATCAGTGACATTTTGAGTGCTTAATAGTTCTATGGATTCTGACCACTGAATTAGATAACACAGACCTAAGAATAACCAAAATTCATTTGGAATGAAACTCAGAGACCCTTGCTTTACATGGCTCACAGCCATTTGAGTTTGTATGCATTGTTTCCTTTAAAGGGAACGAGGATACTTCAGAGGGCCAATGATCAGGATATGCCCAAATATGTATCAATGAATTTTTGAATTATGTAATGGGCAGGTTGTTGTTGATGTGCACGTGTGTGAATATGATTAAGTATGAACGTGTGTGAACATCCTGAGGATGACTAGGACAGAGAATATGCATCTATAGATGTGTCTGAGCATATGGGTACTAGAACCTAGGGCCATAAGCCAGGACAGAGGGAGATCGGAGCATCAGGAAGCATTTTGGGCTCGGCAGGGTGGAGGCATGTGCAGGGGGAAAAAACTGATCTCACTAACTAGAAGATCAGGCAGTGGGAAGAAGCTGGCTGGTCTCCCCAGCAACAGGCCTGGCAACCCTGATTGGCTGCTGGCTGCCATGGTAACAGTAGAGCCTCAGCCGCAGGTACATCTGCCAGGTAGCTTGAGTCTGGCCTGATGCCTGAGCATAGATGAAGTCTACTGCCGAGACTTGATAATCCACACCCTCCATGTCAAAAGCCACAGGTTTGTGGCCATCAACGTAACTCAGTCCAACCCAAGGGTGAACCTCAGAGCCGCTCAGAACCCAGCTCAGTTCCAGGACAGGGTTAGTCATAAACATTCTCCAAACCCCGAATACAACAGGGTTATCATGTCCCTCCCAGTAGGCTCTGAAGTCCTAAGCCCAGCAGCTTTGAAGGAGGGAAGCTGACTATATGCCCAACGTACACAGTAGGAATTGACCTAGAAATATAATGAACGCCACCAACCACCAGACACTAACTTCCTTTCTTGGATGGTTTTTAAGAAGGCCCATGACCAAAAAGAGTCAGACCCATCTGGTCATTTCTGCTCCTTTGTGCCTCACTTCAGTCCAGATTACAACGACTGGAGGACTCTAAACCACCCAACAGCAGAGGGTGGAATGGAAGGGAGACTTGAGGAAGCATCTGAAAACAGAGAACTGAGAAGCAGTGGTGGAGCGAGGTCTGACAATAAAGCGCACTGAACACAGGAGGAGCAGGCTAGGACAGCAAGTGGGGCACAGAAGGCGGACTGGATTTACATGGGCAGAACTGCGAAAGTGAGACAGCGGGTACACTGGCAGGGAAAGGCGATCCGGCTGTGAGAGAGAGTTCTAGATCTCAGAGATGCACTGGGGTGGGCAGAGGCAGCACCAGGAACATAGGAGAAGGCTGTGACAACAGATTAGGCCAAACGAAAGCAAGATGAAAACTTTCCCTGCCGGGAAATCAAGACCGGCTGAAGTAGGGTTAAATAAAGAGGCTTACAGTTGAAAATGGAAAGAGACAAAAGGGCGGTTGAACTAGGTGGGGGGCATCATCGCGATCAGAGCAGGATAAGGGTACCAGACAGTGCCTTACACCCACAGAAAAGTGTTTGACCCTAGGGGGCAAGAGAGGTTGGTAGGATCCGAAGGCAACAGGGCTGCAGAGCAGTTGCCAAGAAAGCACAGGCTCATTAAGTAGGAGCAGTCCAGCAGTGGATAACAGAGCTGCGAGGAGGGGAGCTGGCCCTGCAGCTGGAAGAGTGAAGTGTTACTACAGGACCTAAGGGTGGAAGGGCGTGCGAGGAGAGGGTGTGATGACAGGTATACAGCCCAGGACTAAGCCTAGAAACCAGTCGGGGAGCTGTCCCGGCCCGCAGCCGGCTTTGTGCAGAGACATGAGGACTCCAAAGATAGCTCAAATCAGGCAGATGTGATGTGGTCGGGAAGGGAAGGGGCTGGAGCATCAGAGCGTGGACGAAGTGATGTTGCGGAAAGTCAGACAAGTCCCTGTCCCTGGGACCCAACAGGGCAGCAGACGCCCTCCTAAAAGCAGTGGCAGCCAGCAGCGTCGCGGAGAAGGCTGTGGAGGCAGCGCGAATGGCCAAACTGATAGCGCAGGACCTACAACCCATGTTAGAGGCCCCAGGTGAGGTGTGGGTATCCTGCGGGAGGGGAGAGTTCCTTGGGGAGCTGGAGAGGCACTTGCGGGTGGGGGACACGGAGATCTGGGGGTGGACAAGACAAAGGGATGGTGGGTGTCTTGGAGGTGGACCCGAGCATGTATGAGGCAAGGTAATGGAAGGTTTGGAGTCTGGTGATGAGAAACTCTGAGCCTGGAGGTAACCAGAACCCTGGAAGGTGCTAATCAAGGAATCAAGCTGCAAGTGTCTCTGGCTCCTGGCCAGTTAAACCCCACTGATTCCTAGCTATTCCTGCCCAGGCCGCAGACCCAGACATGATTCAGGCGGTTCTGACACAGAGCCTTTGGATGAGGACAGCCCTGGGGTATACGAGAATGGACTGACTCCCTCAGAGGGCTCTCCGGAACTGCCCAGCAGCCCCGCCCACTCCCACCAACCTTGGCGAGCCCCTGCCTGCCGGAGCCCACTGCCTCCTAGAGGGGACTGGGGTCCCTTCTCCAGTCCTAAAGCTTGGCCGGAGGAGTGGGGAGGTCCTGGGGAGCAGGCAGAAGAACTAGCCGGCTATGAGGCTGAGGATGAGGCCGGGATGCAGGGTCCAGGACCCAGAGATGGTTCTCCACTTCTCGGAGGCTGCAGTGACAGTTCAGGAAGCCTTCGAGAGGAGGAGGGGGAAGATGAAGAGTCCTTGCCCCAACTGAGGGCCCCAGGAGGCTCAGAGTCTGAGCCTGCCACCACACCAGTTTTGAGGGGCCTGTCTTCAAGGGGTCCTGATGCTGGGTGCCTGATGGAAGAGCTTGAGGAGCCTGCTGCCACCGAGAGGCCTGCCCAGCCGGTGAGCCCCCCTTTATGCCCTCTTAGTTGCAAAGCCCTGCCTCTCGCCCCTTCCAGACTTCTGTATAATCCCCCTGAGGGACTTCAATTTCCCTCAGCTTCCTCTCTGCCTGGCCAGTCTTGGACCATATCCCACTTCAAAAAAAAAAAGGGGGGGGGAGGTAACTTTCCAGCTCAGAGGAACCTTGGAGACCTTCAAGTCCAGCCTTCTCAGGGGGCAGTTAGTAAACAGACCCCAGGCACTTAAGTAACCTACCCCTAGCTGCAAACTAAGAATTAGTGGTAGAGTCAGACCACTTTTTCCTGCTCTCCTTCCATGTGATTTCCAGCCCCGGTTTCCTGCTCCACCCCCACCCCCACCTCCATACTTTCTCTCTTTGGTGCCCAGAAATAGGGAAAAATTGTTCCTCCCAACCCTCACTCACCCTCCCTCTCCTGGGAAGAAGGGAATGGGGGGAGAGGCAGAAAATCGGGAGAGGCGGAGAGTTTCTCCAGAACCCTCTGCTCTGATTGGATTGCAGGCCTTCTCCCATCTCCTAGCAACCACATCCTCCCTCTGCCTTACTGCAGTACTGGCTGCTGCTGCCAATGTCTGCTACTAAGGCCAGGCACCTTCTGCTTTGCCCACATGATGTGCTGAGGATGGGGGAGAGTGGTGGTGGGTGGGAGGAGGCAGTGCTGCCTGTCTTCAGAGTGTGAGGCCAGGGCCCTGTGTAGGAAGAAGGGAGGTGCTTCAGATCTGAAATGAGGGTGGACTCTTCCACTCCTACCTGTGCAGGGAGGATTCTGGGACCCTTCCGTTCTGTTACTAAAGCCAGGACTGGGAGGTGGAACCTAGCACTTGGCTTCAAGGACTGAACCCACTTCACCCTCTGTCTCTTTAGGGAGCTGCCAACCCCCTGGTGGTGGGAGCCGTGGCCTTGCTGGACCTCAGCCTGGCGTTCCTGTTCTCCCAGCTGCTCACCTGAGGCGACATCCTGGCCTCCTGGCTTTGGCTGCCTGCCTCTCCACCCACTTTGACCTGCCTTTTTCTCTTTCCTCTCCTACTTTGTGTTCTCTCTCTCTCTTTCCTTTTTTTCTGTGCCCCTTTCTTTTTGTCTCTTGCTTCTCCGTTCCCTCTCTTCTTTGAGATGGTCTCACTTATTCTGGACCTGTCTCTGATCTTCCTCGTTTTCTCTCCCACCTAACCCCTTCTCTCTCTAGATTGTTTACATATGAAGGGCTGTTCTCCCTCAGAGCTGCAGAGTTGGCTCTCTTCTCTGAGATACACAAATCTAAGTCAGACCATTGCCCCCATATCCTCCCCAACCTTTCCTTTAAGTCAAAACTTCACCCAGGGTGGGGGTTTGGTATCCTGAGGAGTCTCCTGGAATCTGAGTGGAGGGGAGAAAGAAAATAAGAGGAGACTGAATGCCAGACAAGGCACTGGCTGAGTCACTTGGGGCCTACTGGCCCAAATGGAAAACTGCAAGAAGAGAAGCCTCCACTCAGACCTTCCAGAACCCAGCTAAGTTCTTGCCTAACTTGATCCTTGCCCCGGGGAGAAAAGGGAGTGAGCTACAGGAAACTCCCTCAGTGCTCCCTCTCTGTTCCTCCTCAGCCAGTCCCTCTTCCAACCCCCAAGGATGGCATGTCATGCCAAGAGCAATGTGAAAAGCAACAACAACAAAAAAATCTATTTGGTGCACCCAGCCCACTCCTCTCAGACTCTGTCACTCGCCTCTCTACCCTTTTCTGCCCCCTAAGATTTATTTGGTTGGTCTGGACTCACTTGTGGCCTTTGATTAAACTCCCAAGGGGCCTGAAGAAGCTTCTGCAGAGGGTTAGAGGCACTAGAGCAAGCGAGGACTCCGCTCCTCAGTACTGGCAGTCGTGGGGAGCACTTCTGGAGGCTGGAGACAAGATAAGAGTGAAAGGGCAGCAAAAGCTGCAACAAGCTTCCCACCCCATCACCTCAGAGTCCTGTGAGGTGGGAAAACAAAAGACAACCAAAGGAAGCTGATGTCTCCCACACTCCCCAGGCAGGGCAGAGGTGGACAGCAACCCCAGGTGAGAAGTGGGTGAAGAGCCCTGTTTTGAGAAATGGCTGAACCCTCTGGGGACAGAAAGCTCTACACGAGGGAACGGTAGAGCCCAGGGGAACTTTCCTTCCCTGCATGAGGCAGAGGCAAGCTGCCTGCCAACCCCTTCCTCAAGGAATGGCCTTGCCCAGGAATGCCCACCACACACTCTCTTCTTATTTTTCTAGCCAACCTCTGTTTACTCCTTGGCCTGCCTTCCTCCTTCCCCCCTTCTCAACCTTTACTTCTGGTTTCTCTTTCATGGAATTTGGGATTGACGTTATACAACCGTGCCGCCAACACCAAGTCTTGCAGGAAAAAAAAAATACAAAGAAATTTAACAAAAAAAAAAAAGTATATTAATAAAAAAGTTCCAAAAAAGGGGGACTGTCATCTCTGTGGGGTGCGATGATTTCAAATTCAAGCTCTCTTGAGTGTCACCTAGTAGGGTGGGTGAAAAAGGAGGCCTCCTGAGGAGCCACGGTGCTGTAATCGTTCTAGGCTCCTTTCCCAAAGTGCAAAAGACTGAGGCCAGAGGTCAGAAATCTCAAGAAAGCACGGTTGGGCGGCCCTAGAGGGGCGGGGTCCCGTGGTAGAGGCGGGGAAGAAGGAAGGACCCAAGCACCATCCCCAGCTCTGTCTCGTACCAGGAAGTCCTGGGTAGGGGGAGAGAAGCAGAGTTGACACCGAAGCCAGGTGAGGTTGGGACCGGGAAACTGATGCCACCTGAGATGGAAGGGGAGCAAGAAATCTCGCAAAGGAAATAGTGCAGGGATCCAGAAGGAAAAACTAGAAATGAGAGATCAGTCCGAGAAGGAAAGCGAGAAATGTACTAGGCTTTAGCGCAAGCGCAGTAAAAGCAGACACGGGGTGGGGCAAGGACGTCTGCGTAGTGGGAATGTCCTTGCGAGGCGGGATGGTGGCTTTCAGATCCAGGTGGGAGGTAAATGTGGGCACAGTTGTGGTGGTGGGACGCAAGCTCTTAAAGAACTTGGCACAGGGCGATTCTGGCTACCTGGCTGGAACATGTTAAAGTCTTTCCACTCCCGGGCTCTGCCCTCAGGATGGTGCCTTCGTTGAAACTTCAGGACCTAATCGAAGAGATACGCGGGGCCAAGACTCAGGCCCAGGAACGGGAAGTGATCCAGAAGGAGTGTGCCCAAATTCGGGCCTCCTTCCGCGATGGGGACCCCCTGCAGAGGCATCGCCAGCTGGCCAAACTGCTCTACGTCCACATGTTGGGCTACCCCGCCCACTTTGGACAGGTACTGGCCTGAGATAGCTCCAGGATTTGAGGAAGATGACCAGTGGGCCCCTTTGCGTATCTGTACCCCATTTGTGTTTCTTCAGTTTTTTGTACTATTTTGAGAAAAGTTCTCTATGTAGCCCAGGCTGGCCTTAGAACTAGCGAAATTCCCTACCTCCATTTCAGTGTTGGGATTTCAGGCATGCCTCATTCCGCCCAGCTAAATCCTTTAGTTTCTGAGCCGTTTATCCATTACCCTAGTGGTGACTCCTTAGCCAACCCCGTTCTTAGCACCTTCCCATCCTCTCCCAGCCTCACTCCTACACAGGTCCCTGAAACCTGCCTGCCATGATCTGGATCTCCACTTAAGTTTCTGGTTAAAGAGAGCGTGATGAAATATGATTTCTCACAAGTTAATCTGGCCTTAAGAAGGATATGGCTGTGAAATTAGTGTTGTGGTTTCACACTACCCTTCCTGCTCTGCCTCCTCCCCTGTAGATGGAGTGCCTGAAACTGATCGCCTCCCCCAGATTCACAGACAAGAGGGTGGGCTACCTGGGGGCGATGCTCCTATTGGATGAGAGGCACGATGCCCATCTGCTCATTACCAACAGCATCAAGAAGTGAGAGGCTTCTGGGGCACTTGAAATCAGGGCGTTGGGAGAGTGGGAACTGCAAAATCCCAGAAGGCTGCCTGCTACCAGTACTGGGAAGAACTAGTTTTCTTCCTCTTGACTGGCCATCCTTCCAAACCCTACAGTGACCTGAGCCAAGGGATTCAAGCAGTTCAAGGTCTGGCCCTGTGCACTCTGAGCGCCATGGGCTCTGCTGAGATGTGCCGAGACCTTGCCACTGAGGTGGAGAAGCTGCTCCTGCAGCCCAGCCCCTATGTGCGGAAGAAGGTGGGATGCAGACCGCTAGGCGTTTGCCTCTCCAGAAGGTGTTCCCAGCCTGCCCTGTGGGAGAAGTGTAGAGTCTAATTTCGTGACCCTATCTGAGGCCCTTGATTTCCGCAGGCTGTCTTGGCTGCTGTGCACATGATTCGGAAGGATCCCGAGCTCTCCAACATCTTCCTCCCACCTTGTGCCAAACTGCTCCGTGAGCGCCATCATGGTAAGAGCACAAGCCCTCCACCATCCACTTCTGGTCTGGCTCTGAAATGACGTGAGAAGCAAATCAGGAAAACCCACTCCCTGGACCAGGGGGGTGCACACACAAACCGTCCCATGGCCTGGCCCACCATTCACTGCCCCACCCTGACCCCAGGCATCCTGCTGGGCACCATCACGCTGATCATGGAGCTCTGTGAGAGAAGCCCTGCAGCCCTCAGGCACTTTCGCAAGGTGGGCTAGTGAAGGGGCAGGCCGTGGGGCAGGCAAGCACGGGTGGTGGGTGAAGAATTGGGACTGCTGGTTGAGAAGAGAAGAGGCGTGCCCGGACAAGGCTGCCTGTGCATGTCTCTTTCCAGGTAGTACCCCAGCTGGTACAGATCCTCCGGACTCTGGTGACAACAGGATACTCAACAGAGCACAGCATCTCTGGTGTCAGCGATCCCTTCTTACAGGTAGGCTGAGGCTCACTTGTGTCCTCAGAACAGGAAAGACTTCACAGGAACACCATGGCCAGTAGTCACGTCCCGTTTTGGCACAGTCCAAGTGACAAGCTCAGGATTGTTCTAGTCACCCTAGGACTGGGGGTAGGGAATGGAAGGTGGTTACAAAGAGTCAGAAGATCCAGTTTGGTAACCAGTTTGGTTTCAAAGCTAGGTGTGGTGGCACATGCCTTTAGTTCCAGCACTTGGGAGGCAGAGGCAGAGGCATCTATGCAAGTTCAAGGCCAGCCTGGTCTACAAAACAAATTTCAGAATAGCCAAGGCTGCGCAGAGAAACCATGTCTTGAAAGACAAATCAAAAAAGGCCTGTTCCAAACTCTACCTCTACACAACTCTACCTCCTGCCAGGGGCCAAGGGATCTGCGGAAGTGAGGGGGGAGTGGGAAGTGGGGGGAGTCAGAGCCCTCACTGTGCTGCCCACAGACCCATGGCATTATCCTCTAAACCCCTCTCATCCAATCTCAGGTCCAGATACTTCGTCTCCTTCGGATCCTGGGACGGAACCATGAAGAGAGCAGTGAGACCATGAATGACCTGCTGGCCCAGGTAAGAGGCACCCCTTAGGCATGTGGTTTCTTAGGGTCCCTCAACCCTGAACTTCCTCACATGACCTTTTATCATGCAGAGGTCATATAATTGCCTTTCTGTCCCCCTGAAACCAATGAATCCCATGAAGGAAGCACATAGTGTGTCATTGTGCTGTTGTCCCGGTGTGTAGGTTGGTCCTAACACAATGGAGTCTGGGGAACTTTGTTAGGGGCTGAAGAAGTGTAGTAAGGAGGTGAGCAGGCCTGTTTTTCTTACCGCTCGGCTCCCACACGGCTAGCTTTACACCCAAAATAACAACACACAAATCGTATTCATTTAAACACTGCCTGGCCCGTTAGTTCTAGCCTCTTCTTGGCTATCTCTCACATCTTGGTTAACCCATTTCTATTAATCTGTGTAGCACCACGAGGTGGTGGCTTACTGGGAAAGATACAGCATGTCTGACCCGGCGGCTGGCTCCATGGCATCTGACCCAGAGAGGAGAGGCATGGCGATTGCCTCACTTCCCTCTTCCTCCCAGCATTCTGTTCTGTCTGCTCCACCCACCTAAGGGCTGGCCTATCAAATGGCCAAGGCAGTTTCTTTATTAACCAATGAAATCAACACAAAACAGAAGACCCTCCCACATCACTGAAGGATTCTAGAAATCACAGGGCAACTCGAGCCCTGTGCTGATATGCCTCTCTCGCCATCCACACAGGTGGCCACCAACACAGACACCAGCCGGAATGCAGGCAATGCCGTCCTGTTGGAGACAGTGCTGACCATCATGGACATCCACTCTGCTGCGGGCCTCCGGGTACCATTATATCCCCATGTGTTCTCCAGCTGTGGCTCCACCTGCCCAGCTGGTCCTGGTCACTGGCTTCTCCCCAGCGCCCATCATGGAGGAGATCCCACTGAACAAGTGGCTTCTTCCCTGACTGCCTTCACCTTCTTCTTCCCATAGGTTCTAGCTGTTAACATTCTTGGCCGTTTCTTGCTCAACAATGACAAGAATATTAGGTAACAACCCCTGGTGTCTGGCTAGACTGCCGCACTGCACATCTGGCCTTCTGCATTCCTCCATCTTGGCCCACCTAACTCTTACCTGTACCTGAGCAGCACAGGGTGTCCAGGGATATGACCTCATATGGCATGGTCTCTCTGACTCTGGCCAGGTATGTGGCACTGACGTCGTTGCTCCGGCTGGTACAGTCCGATCACAGTGCTGTGCAGCGTCATCGGTCCACCGTGGTAGAATGTCTCCAGGAAACAGATGCCTCCCTCAGCAGGTAAGCAGAGGGAGAAGGGGACAGAGCAGAGGACACAGTGCCTGGTGGCCGAAATGCAAAGCAGCTGGAGTGAGAACTAAAGGACAAGGTGTTTGAGATCAGTGGAGCTAGAGCAGGGTAACCTGGGCCATCTGCCTGGACGCCTCTCTCCTGCCAGGCGGGCCCTGGAGCTGAGCCTGGCCCTGGTGAACAGCTCCAATGTGCGAGCCATGATGCGGGAGCTGCAGGCCTTTCTGGAATCCTGCCCCCCTGATCTTCGGGCTGATTGTGCTTCCGGCATCCTATTGGCTGCGGAGAGGTGAGATGACAAGTGCCTAGGAGTCAGAGGGTGCGGCCTGGGGAGGGATGCTGATGAGTCATGTCCCCCTAGGTTTGCTCCAAGCAAGCGGTGGCACATAGACACCATCCTGCACGTGCTGACCACGGTGAGATGGGGTTGTCGGGGAGTTGGGGAGGAGTGGGCAGAGCTCACTGCTCTGACTTGGCCACATCTCTCCGTATCCAGGCAGGCACCTATGTGAGAGATGACGCGGTGGCCAACCTGACCCAGCTGATTGGGGAGGCCCAGGAGCTTCACGCCTACTCTGTGCGCCGCCTCTACAGTGCCTTAGCAGAAGACATCTCCCAGGTCTCACTCTCCTTCCCCAGCTCCGGCTCACCAACCTTTCCAGCACTAGGATTTGAGTGGTTTTCCTCCTAGCATAGCAGCCAGAAGCTGGTCGAGGACAAAGCCCACCTCTTGCTTAGGCTTCTATCCTGGCCCTGGTGCCTACCGACTGCAACTGCAGATACAACTTTCTTCCTCAGCATTCTAGAATGCTGGCCTCCCAGGCAGTCTTCAGGAGCAAATGAGATGTGTTAAAGCTTGGCGCATAATTCATTTCTGTTATTACCTTCAGTGCTGAGTGGATTAACAGGTGCCAGCTGATATCTGTAACTCCCCTCTGTCAACTTAAATAGAGTGAACAGAAAGCATCCCAGTTTTCTTAGGAAGGAGCCTCTCAGGGCTCCATCATGTGACCAGGCCCTGTAGTTTCGGTGCTTGCCCACCAGAGGGCAGTAGGAACCAAAATGCCAAGACAGCCTGCTAACAAGTTTAACCCTTCCCTGCCAACCCCATGATCTGCTGTAAAAGAACACTGTAGGGTCTAGAAGAGAGGAGGCCCCCAGCCAGCTCAGCCGTGTCTCTTTCCCCACACAGCAACCACTGGCTCAGCTGGCAGCCTGGTGCATCGGCGAGTATGGGGACCTCCTACTGGAGGGTAACTGTGAGGAAACGGAGCCTTTGCAGGTGAGAGCTGAGGAGTGGGAGGTACACTGGAGAGGACTCGTCAAGACAGACGTGGCCTGTGGACATGACCTGTTGCCCACTCCTGAAGGTGGAAGAGGAAGAGGTGCTGGCGCTGCTGGAGAAAGTGCTGCAGTCCCATCTGTCCCTGCCTGCCACCCGAGCCTATGCTCTCACAGCCCTCATGAAGCTCAGCACCCGGCTCCCGGGAGGTAACAAGTAAGAAGGAAGTCCCAGGCCTTAAAAGATGTCCCTTCATTGTGGCTCCTAGTCTTTGAACTCTCCAGGAACACGCCCCTCTCTCCGGCCCCCTAGTCCTTAGGAATCTGCTTTTGAGCCACGTATATTAGATGTCTCCTTACTCTGTGAGGCTTCCGCTTTCCCTCTCGTCCTGGAGGGGAAGAGCAAGCTGACTGCCATTGCTTCTCACAGGCCACATTGTGGCCCAGTCGTATCCGCCAGGTGGTCTCCATCTATGGGAGCTGTGTGGACATAGAGCTTCAGCAGCGGGCTGTGGAGTATAACATGCTCTTCCAGAAATATGACCATATGAGGTACGTGAGCTTCAAACTCCGTGCTCCGCAAGTGCTCCCTTCTAGATGGCCTTGCTTTGTGGTGAGCATCTCCCATCCATAGCTGACATAGGTCTGGTTCCCAGTACTCATCTGCTGTCTAGAGACCAGCAACAGTGCACTGTCTTAGGAAACCAGAACGGCACTTGCGACCCTACCATGTGACCCTGAATGTGACCCTGCATGCGACCCTGCATGCAACCCTGCATGCAACCCCACATGCCCAGGGCCCTCTTCTTCTGTTCCTAAATGCTTCTGTGCAAGCGTAGGGCTCACACAGAGGGACCCTTGCATTCCATCCCCTCAGGGCTGCCATCCTGGAAAAGATGCCTCTCATGGAGCGCAGTGACTCTCACGTTGATGAAGAAGGAAAGGAAAACAAAGCCGGGGCCCAGCTCTTGGAAGCGTCTGCCCCTGTCCCCACAGAGCCCCAGGTGAGGAGGCTGGTAGACCTGAGTAAAGAGGACTTCTGGGGGTGTCCACGTCCTGCCATGACCCCCCTGCCCTTTTTCCCAGGCCACTAAGCTCTTGGATCTGCTCGATCTCCTGGATGACACTCCTGAGCATGCTCAGCACCCTCCTCCTCTCAATCCTTCCCCCGGGGAGACCTTGGTCCACCTCCTGGACCTTCCCTGTGCACCTCCAGCCCCTGGTAAGCCTCAGCAAAGGGAGTAGCTGGAAATGTGTCACTCTCTGTCTGAGCCAAGGACAGAGACGCCATCCCAGTAGGCAAAGGTTTTCATCCCATGCCAGTTCTGTCTTGGTTCTCTAAAACGACCTTCTTTGTCGTAGTTCTTATCCCAGGCTGCAGGCCTATTTCCGCTCCAGGCTGTATCATATCCCACTACCCACTCCACTGGCCCCTTCAACCCCTAAATTCTTCCACCTCAAACACTTGACATTTCATGTTCTTTCCCCAGCACCTCAAATGACTAGCTCATGCTCACTCTTCAGGCTTCAGCTAAATGTCAACCGCCTCATCCTCTCTCCCCTGCTTAACTTAGTTCTCCCCAGTTACTTTTGACTTCTTGCCTCTAACATCATGGCGATGATTATCTTGCATTTTGTTGTCGTGTTGTGGCCCTGTCCCACACCAGACGGTCAGCTCTCACCTCAGCTTGTCTGGCTTCTCATTAGAAAGGGGGCAGTGCAGAGCCAAGATTCGCTTGCTCCATTTTGATTGGGTGAGTGGATAGCTGTGCTATGTTAAGCCTGAGCACTGAGCTGCCTCTCTCCCTTCTCCAGCTCCCATCCCTAGTCTTCGAGTGTTCGAGCGTGAAGGCGTCCAACTGGACCTAACCTTCGTGCGGCCCCTGGAAACCCCAGCCTTGCTCTTAGTCACTGCCACCACCACCAACTCCTCGAGGGAGGATGTTACCCACTTTGTTTGCCAGGCAGCTGTGCCCAAGGTTTGGAAAAATAGGGTTCAGCCATGTGTGGTAGCTCATGCCTGTAATTCTAGAGCTTGGGAAGTTGAGGCAGGGGAATCACTGTTTGAGGCCAAGTTGGGCTACTTTGTCTAAAAGAAAGAAGAAAAAATTAGGTTTCAGAGGTAGTACAGGCACTCTCGGAGAAAAGACCAGAGAGTGTAGAGGTGGGTGGGAGGCTGAGTGAAGCGGAAAGGAGTGATGTGGACAGTTTGGGAGCCACGGAGCGTGGAGGACTGCCCGAGCCCAGCCAGAGGTCTTACTACGCTCTGCCCAAACCTCCCATTTTCAGAGTTTCCAGCTGCAGCTACAGGCCCCCAGTGGGGACATAATTCCAGCTCAGGGTGGCCTTCCTATCACCCAGCTCTTCAGAATCCTCAATCCTAACAAGGTGAGTTGTCAGACCCTGTGGACAGGAGACGTGGGGACAATCAGGGCCCTAACCCTCCCTGGTCTCTGTTTTGTTTGTAGGCAACGCTGCGACTAAAGCTACGCCTCACCTACAACCACTTTGGCCAGCCGGTACAGGAGATCTTTGAGGTGGATAACTTGCCCGTGGAGACGTGGCAGTAACTTGCTGTGGTCTGTGTCTGACCTGGGTGTTGCCAGGCTCTTGGTATCTTATTCAAGGAATGGAAATAAAGGCACTCATAAATTGCAAATAGCAAGGAAGCTTTATTCAAAAGCGGTGGTGGTATAAATCATAAATACATTGCGAAGAGCAACGGCCACAGAACTCGAGGGCCCAGGGTTATTGCCTGGTGCTTCTTTAATGGGGTCTTAGGGGAAGGAGTTCATTGCTAAGTGGCATAATTTGAGTGGTTCTCTATTTTGATTGACAGGCTTGGATTCTGTAAGCTTTTCCTCACTGTGCATGACCCTTCCCATGATGCATCTGGTTTTTAATCATATGCTCGTTCTTCATAGGCACAGGATGAGAAATAGGGGTTCTCCTTAAAAGTTCACCCAAAGGACACAGTCTCCCTTACTCTGCTTGCGCTCAAAACCCAGCTAGGCCCAATCAGCTCCCTGCTTTCTGTACGCGGATATGAACTGTCCGCAAAGGGGAGTTTTTGATGGCTGCTGGGGGAGGAGAGACTTATTCCATTGTTCGAAGTGGGACACACGTGCCACTCAGGAGAGTGCAGTGGGGGTCTCAGGTGCACCTGCGCCGTAAGAAGGATGTGGGGACTTAGTCACGATCCTAGGGTGCCAAGTGCATCCACTGTTAGATAGAGGTGTGCGAGGCTCAAGCCAAGTGGAGTTCTAGATTGTTAAAACATTGACTCCTAACGGCCTCAGCTCACCTGAAATCCGTCAGCACCCTGGCTGGGAACAAAAGCCCTGAGGGCTAACAGCAGGTGGCACTCTGGCCCTGTGTTTGTCTCTGCGGTCTGAGAGACTGGACCGCCTATGAAAGCTGAGCAGGGCAGAAAGGCAGGTTTTGACCTAGTGAGAAAGAAAATGTTTAGGAGCGAGGGTAGAGCCTTCTCCACAGGATGTATGACTTCTTGAGACCCCAGGAACCTGTCTCAACTATGATTTTCTTTCTCCCCGTCTCTGGGTTGGAGAGCAAATTTGTCTCTAAACTGCCACCCAGGGGGCTCTATCCTCTGGACACAGCGGCAGACCCAGCCGAGTTCCAGATCTCTAACAGAAGTTCCCAGCCGGTTCCCAGCCTTGTTGCTATTCCCTACCCCCCAAGGCAGGGGAATCCCTGCTGCTCCCCGCATCTCTAACTCAGCTGTAAGGCGGCTTCAGAGCTGCTGGCAGAATCAATGGCATCGACCACAGGAGGGGGGGTGGCAAGGGATTTTCCTGTGCTTAACTACTGATCACAGCTAAGTGGAAATCCTATAAACACGAGCGGAAATCAATGGAGGCTGCTTAGCGGCCAGGGGAGAGGGGCGGCCCACAGATTACATCTGACGGATGAGGGAGGCAATGAGGGAGGGCTCAAAAGAAGGGCAGCTGAGGATGGGTGAAAGACCAGGCGGAACCGGAGACAAAAGTGGCCCTGTCGGAAGGGAAGGGCACGGTGGGTCCAGGTGTGGATGGCAGCTCTGGAGAGTTCCCTTCCCTTATAGAGAGTGAACCCTGCTCCCAGAAACTGTCAGGATGTCGAGTCCCCCGTGGCTTCACTGCAGCTGTTTGCCTCGAGCAGGCGCTGATAGTCCAGAGGCCTGAAGCGCTGTAGGTATACCATGAGCTTGGCAGGTGCCTTCTCCTGTGCTGGCACTCCTGCAGGGAAGGGGACAGGGAAGGAAGAGACAGATGCAACCACTAAACACACTTTCGCTTTGCTCTCTGCCCACCCAGCCAGGACTCCAAAGTTTGCAACACAGTACTAAGAACCAAGCAGCCTCTCTACGTCACCCACTCCGCAGGTGGACTGCAGAAGGGTGAGCCCAAAGATTTACGCGGTTGTGTGGCTGGAAAGCCACGCCTGAGCCTCTCCAGCCATGAGAAATGATCCCAAGACAGGGGAGCCAAGCCATGTCACATATCACCCCCCTCGCCCAATCAAGAGTCCCGCCCATCTAGGCAAGCCCGAGCTCGCTAGCTTGGTGATGAAGCACACGCAGGGAAGTACAGAAGAGAACCAAAGGCTATGGAAAATGGAGAACAGGAACTGCGCAGTGGCGTTCACAGCATCTCCTTTCTAACCACTGGCTGCTAGTGTTGAGAATGGGCATCGGCATGCTGACCCACAGCGGGAAACTAATGCCATGTGTGGTTTCTAAGAGGTTCAGCCCCCTAGGACTGTCGGGACCTGTGGGGTGCACAAACCCTGAAATGCGGGGCCCCGCTGTCTGTCAGAGCTAAGCATGGAAACAGAAAAATCTGCCAAGTACCCCCCCCCCCCCGCCCCAAACAAATATAACGTTCTTGTCTTTATTCCAAGCCAAAAGCACAGCCCAGAGGGTGTGGCTACCTCCACCTGCAATCCCAGCACTGGGGTGGATCACAAGTTTAAGGCCTTACCGGGGCTACACTGAAGACTGAAGAAAAAGCCAAGGGGATAATGAGGACGTAGGAAGTTCAAAGAGAAAACGGAAGTTTATGGGAAGGCCTGACACACAGAACTAGAGGAATTAAATGAGGTGATACCGAGGATTAAGACTGGAGACGAGAATTAAATCCAAATTAGCTACTATGGAATAGAAAGCCATTTTACAGACGTGAAAACAAACTGGACCTTTGAGAAAGTCGCCACAAAAAAAGTTCCCTTATAAAAATGATACTCTATGGCTCGGCGGCGGGGGCGCGGGGGGGGGGGGGGGTCTCCAGTGAGGTTAAATGAGAAGCAGGGGCGGCATCAGAGAGCCCGTCTCCCTCACCAAGCAGGGTGCTGAAGCTGAAGATCTTCTCTAGGGCAGCTGGTACTTCTTCCTTCTCCCGGACCATGACCTCCACCTCACCCACAGCATAGCCGAAGTCTGTTGAGTCCAAGTCCACTCTGAGCTTCGGCTCCTCTTCACTGGCTCCAGACAAGGCCAGCATCCAGGAACTTCGCGTAGTCACGAAACTAGCTACTTCCTGCAGCTTCAGGGAACCCAAGGCAGCAGCCACACCTGCAGTCCCAAGCTCCTCAGCCCCAAGCAGTTCCAACAGCTGGGCCACAATGGCCGATTCCGATGTGAGCTCCACATACTCGTTGTGGGATCCTGGGATACCTGCTACTCCAGGGCATTTGAGCTCCCATCCACTACCTTCTCGTTGTCGCAGCCAGTGATCAGACCGCATAAGGCTTAGCTCAGAAGTATCATAGTAGGTGTCTTGGAAGGTGACCCTGTGCTCCAGGGTGCCCCCCAACTCCTGCAGCCTTTCTTCCGTGTCAGGCCCTGGGGTAAACTTTCGCTCCACTTCAATCAAGCCCTGGGCCATGTTACCTGCAACACAGGTTGGCAAAGAATTCACTGCGTGCTCATGGGTACGATTAGTCAGCAGAGACCCCCCCCACAAACACACCCTTTAGTCCTGGATGAATTTAAGAGGCACGCACATACACTGGCTCAGAGCTCTGCCTCAGGGACACAGGGTTCTACTTCGAGATTTCAGCGTGCTGCAGCGAAAACAGGTCTCCAGTTAAATGCTAGTGCTGATAATGTCTTCAAGCCAAAGGCTCGCTAGAAAGCAGGCCCTGATGCTGAAGACCTTTCCACATCTCTCTACACCTTGCCACCCAGGCCAGTGGTTCAGTGCTCGGAGTGTCCTGTCATTCTTCGCACAGCACCGACCAGCTGAACCTCAGAACTCTCTTCAAGACCCCAGGGTCTCCCTCTCCTGGGACCCGGAAATGGGGGAAGGGAACCCACGCTACACCCGCGAGGAATGCCGGGAGCAGTCTCCGGCTCCGGACCTTGGCCCTGGCTCTTTACGCGCGGGTCCGGACCTAGCACCAGCGGCCATATTAGACCGGTGTAGCGGTGCCGATGACAAGCTAAGCCCGAGAGGTCTGTTAGGTTACGTGCAACCCAACCCGGTAGGCAAGAGGAGCGAGACCATCCTCTCGCCCGCTGCTCATCCTGGATCCTTCCTGGAGCCGGGGCATGGGCCAAGATCTCGAGCCTCAGCGTGAGCCTGGCATCCGGGGCCTGGTGCATGATGGGAAATGTAGTTCCAAGGGGCCCCCTCACCTTTCATGCCCACCCGTCGCTATGGTGATAAGAAACATGCAATTAGCGTTAACCAGCTGGGCTCTACCTGAAGCTTAACAGGAGGAGATTGGGGGTTGGCTAACGTGAAGAGGAGAATGCAAAGAGCTTAGGCTCCAGACCCCAACCCCTCCCAACGTGGACTGTGGGTGGGCCCCATGAGACACAGCCCACTCAAGTATTGCAGTTATGGCTGCCCACTAAGGGCTGGTCAGTGGTAATGGTCTGGCGCGTGAGTGGAGTAATTCAGTTTAGCCACCTAGAATGTTTTTATGATTTTATTTTATTTTATTATTTTATTTGACACAAGGCTCTCATGTGGCCCAAACTAGCCTGGAACTCCTGATCCCCCTTAGAGTGAGTGCTGGGTCATATGTGTGAGCCATCATGCCCTACCTCTATCCTGGAATTTTAGAAGGGATCTAATACAAAATGGTACGAATGATTAGGATAAAGGCGAGTGGGAAACTTTCTATCAGCGGAGGAAGTGATATTTTGAATATGAATTAGATATGTGATGGAGAAGCTGGAGCGATGGGTCAGCACTTAAGTACACTTGCTGTTCTTAATAGAGGGCTGGAATTACCGTCCCAGCACTTATATGGCGGATCACAGCCCCTGTAACACAGTTAGAGGGGGATCTGACGCCCTCTTCTGGACTCCTCGGGTACTACAGACAAAACGCTGAAATTTTTTAAAAAATATTTCTTATGGTTTATTTAACTTTATTTTATGTGCATTGGTGTGAAGGTGTCAGATCACCTGGAACTGGATCTTCAGACAGTTGTGAGCTGCCACGTGGATGCTGGGAATTGAACCCGGGTCCTCTGGAAGAGCAGTCAGTGCTCTTAACTGCTGAGCCATCTCTCCAGTCCACACTGAAGTTTTTTCTTAAAAATTAATTCTAGAAGAGGAGGAGAAGAAGGAGAAGAAAAAGAGAATGTAATGGGATTCTGATTGTTGGAGACCTGGGTAGAACTAACTTCCTGAATAAAAGGACCAAAAGCTAGCTACAGCACCCAGTCAGTATCAAAGCAGACAATGGCTTGAAGTACAGTTGAGTGGCAGCCTGAAAAAAAAGCCATGAGTGAGTGCCAGGATAAGCTGTCCATTTCCAGCAGTCTTGAGCACACACATCTGTACAGGCACACATCTGTAATGCCAGCATTTGGGGCGGCTGAGGCAAAAGGATCACAGCTTGAGGTGAGTCTGAGCTACAGACTCATGCTGGGCTAGGGGCTACAGGTCATGCTGGGCTAAAGGCAAGACCTTGTCTGGAAAAGACAAACACAAAAACAAAAATAAACACAGACATGGGAATTACTCTCTGTTTGCTCTCGGAACCTGAGACGGGTCCTTAACCTTACCCGGATCCTGTGGTGTATTTGTAGACCTTAACTTTGTCTCTGCCTCTGAACGAAGACACTGCTACCTTCTCGGCTTGCTTCTGTGATAGGTGTCAAGTGCGACACCTGCTTCCTTATGTCTCTATAACAACCGGGGAGGAATTACGGGAAGGTCCCTGGTTTACAAGCATGGCATTTTGAACATGGGTTGGTGTTACACAAGCTGCTACTTCTGGTCTACTGGGTTGGATCTTATAGAATACAAAAGATATCAGTGCTTTCTGGGTCAACAAAACGGAAAGTAAAGAACCGAGTGGGAAGGAAACACCCCCAGTCCCCAACCCTTCTCATTAGCTTGAAGCTCATCTGTTGTTTACTGGACTCCAGCAAAACTCAAGGTCGACTCTGCTTCACTTGGTAGACCATTGCCCTTGGACAAGCCACTCCACCTCCCCAAGTCTACTTTTTCAGTGTTCTGCCTCACAATTAAAAGAGGATTGAAGATGCATTAACAAACTCAACTGTTACATGGTAGAAACTCAAGACAATGGTTTCTCTCCCACCCTCAATTTCAGGAGTTTCTGCTATTGTTGTCCTTTAAGAAAAATATGCCCTATCAGCTAGTTTAGGCTCCAGAATCAGAACACTGACGTTTGCATAATGGTACTATTGTTTTTTGGCCATGCATTCTTGAACTGGTAAGACTTGGTAAGACTACTATAAAATGAACTCCTGTATAGTGTTTTAGAATCTTAGAAACTGATGAGCTGACAAGCTGAAGAGAAGGAACCAGAGCCTCCCCTCTCCCCACCCAATCGGGGGAGTGCAACTGAGTTGAGAAGACAGCCACCCTGGGAGACGTCAAAGTAATTGTTATGAGAGAGAAGGCTCTAGTAGTCAAAAGGGAAACGACACAGCTAGAAAGAGATGAAACAATGATGGGTCTCCGACGGTTCTGGGCAGCTTACAGAAAACAGCTTGCTCTAACAGTGATTTAAAACAACACACTTATGGCTAGTGTAAGCAGGATAAAAGAGGAGGGGACGAGTGTTTAAAGGAACGTGCCCTTTCTGCAGGAATAGGGTAGACCCAGCGCCTGAGTCAAGGCGGAAGTAGTGTGGCAAGGTTGTCCGGCCCCGCCCCTAAGATCCTGGCCCCTGCCAGGTCTTTGCCTCCTGGGACTGGGGCTGACTTGGCGCTAGCCGTCTATAGAGGGCGGAGGCCTGTAGACTACAGCTCCCGGCATGCACTGCGGCGGGCGGGTCGCTGCACCTGCTCAGTGGGGCTGCCCCGGGCGCCTGGGTATTGATTATTCCATTGTGTGGGACGCCTCGGCTCCAGCCAGTGAATGAGGCGGAGGAGTGAGGGCTAGAAGGAGGAGGGCGAGGAGGAGGAGGAGGAGACAGGGAGCAAGCCAGTGCCCAGGGTGAATCAATGGAAACCCACTCACGAAGCCGGGAAAACACTTCAGCCGCAGCCAAATAGCATTGATTATTTTCTTTCACTTCCCTCACCGCCGTGAATTTATTTATTTTTCCATCTCCGTCCCCGACGCCCCGGAGCGAGCGCTGAAGGGAGGGAGGAGGAGGGGCAAAAAGGAATCAACACATCGGAGAAGTCCCTTCCAAGAGCCGCCCCCTCCCCTCCCCGCCTCGCGCTGCTTGGCGGCCGCGGTTCGACTCCCGTCCCTGCTTCCAGCTGAGGTGTAAGTGCATCGATTTCCGATGCTGCGGGGTTGGGTTTTTTTTTTTTTCCTTTTCCTTTTTTTTTTCTTCCTCTGCCTCTCACTCTCCTTCCCTTCCATGCTCTTCCGAATCTCGAGATCGAGAAAAGAGGAGGCGCTGGGAGACTGCTACTGGAGGGGACGGAGAGGGACGGGAAGGGGCTGGGGGAGGGGACGCGGACGGACAGACAGCCGGGACGAAGAGGACAGGAGTGTGGGGAAGAAAGGGCGTGCGAGCCGGATTGGGGAAGAGAGGTAGGGGTGGGAAAATGGAGAAGAGAAAGATATGGGCCAGCGGGACAGACGGAGGGTAGCGAGAGCCTAGACGTACCGCGCCGAGCTGTACCAGGAGCGGGGTTCCTGGAGGGAATGGGAGGTTGGGTGAGTGCAAGGGCTCTGAGCTATAGCCGGGAGGGGCCTGCGGCGCAAAGGACCTCAGCTGGCTGCGGGATGGGGGGAGAAACCCGGGCGGGAAGGCTGATGGATGGGCTAGCGCGCCGGGGTGCTGGGTGGAAGGAGGAGTGGATACCTTTAATGTTCATTTTTGCCTGAAGTAGGTGAGGGGAGCCCCATTCACAGTGAAGCGTGCCTGCCCTGCTTCTCCTGCTACCCCGACTCGCCATCCGCTCTCCTATACCCCTCATCATTTTTTGAGCTCTGGACCACGCTTCTCACTGTGCCTGCGTCCCCACTGATCTGTGGTTGTGCCATTTTTCACTTGGCTCCCCACCCCATCTAGATTCAGTTCCGTGTGTCCACTGTCTTGACTGTGACACTTCTCATCCGAGTGATCCTTACCACATACCCCTGTCCCTATGTGTCACGCCTAGACTGACTGACTGGTGGGCCATCCACGGCTCTCCTCCAGGGTCTGTCTGCACAACGGTGGCCTTTCCAGCTACTTTGGAGTTTGCTTATCAGCCATGATTGTGGTAGTCTACAGTCGGGGTCCTGAAAAGTAGGGGATGGAGGGAATGTGTCTACCCCTGATGACTCCAGTGCCCTTTCAGCGTGGGCATGACAGCTTCCTGCTCGCCTTCAGCAGGGAAGCCTTGGAACTTCTGGCATTGTTGATCACCTCGTTTGCCATGTGCCTTTGGGTCTCCAGTGTGTCCTCTGCCTTTCCAGCACAAGCCTCCTCCTTGCTGACTTCATTTTCCTCCCTTCCCCCACTCTACCATTGTATATATATTTTTATCCTCCAGTTTACCTCACCCTGTTGTCATATCCTTTTATCTGATGAACTAACTCCCTTGCAGAGTCTCCATCTTTGTTCCCTGTCCTCCTTAGTCTGCCAAAGTTGGGTTTTGTTTGGTTGTTTGTTTGTTGTTTTTTATCCCTTATCCTGTCACCCAGCGTTTTAACCCTAGCAGCAGCAGATGCCACGAGCAAAAGGCTGATTGAGAGATGGGGGTTATGTTTTGTGAAGGAACATAAAAAGGCCAAGAAATCAATTTAATGGGCTTCCAGGGGCGTGTAACTCCTTCATCAATCAGTTCCATTATGTCAGCTAACTGTCAACTTTAATTTTGAAAGGGGATGTTCTCTAGCTCCACCCCACCTGACTGCCCCCCGTCCTTCAGTTCCTTCTAGATATCAGTGGCCTTTTCCTCACTTTTTAGTTCATTTTCCTCATGGGAACCTGCTGTTATTCTCTTTGGACTTAGCAACATTCTTTACGAGACAGGTTTGATTATTCTCAGAAAACCTACCTTATGCAAGGGCCGTGTTCATTCAGTCTAAAGGGTGGTAAACGTGGATAGGGGACTTGGAGAGTTTGTCGTGGGTTTAAACCCATCATTATTTTTCCAGACTCCAGCAGCTTAAAAGGATAAAAAGATGAGGTAGACATGGGCAGCTGATGGACGCGGGAGAACACATGGGTTAAAGAAGTGATGGCCAGAGGAAATGAAGAAATATATACGGGATGAGGAGGAAAAGGGAGGAACTGGGAAGCAATTCATGAAAAACTGAGATGATTCGATAAATAAATGAGTGGATAGCTGGACAGGAGGAAAGAGAAAGATGATAGAGTGTTCCCGAGGAGGGGTCAACAAAAGCAATATGAAGCGAGTCTAGTGGTAGAGTGGGGGAAGGGAGGAATTGAGGAGTAAGACGAGGTGGAACAGAGTATGGTACAAAGAAGGTAAAGGGGTGGCGAAGGCAGGCCTGCTGGAGCAGATCAGAGCCGCGCAGAGCCCTGGAAAGGGAGAAGAGGAAAGAGTGGGGCATCAAAGGAGACAAATGCCTCCAGTGCGCAAGACCAAGGCAAAGAGGGAGCCCTGCAGGGGGTGAGCAATTTGGAAAAAATGGCTCCGCAGCCTACCACTGGGCCCTGAAAGAGAGATGCTTGTGAGGAAAAAAATTACAGAGATGAAGAGAGACAGAGAATCTCGCCAGCATCCATTCCGTCAGCCCCATCAGTCACTCTGTATTTTATTGCCAAGCCAGGAGAACACAGCAAAGAGATGAAAGAGTAGAATTCCCATTTACTTCAAATGACAGGAACTTGAATCTTCCCAGCCCCCTGAGAACCAAAGACTTCAAGCCTCTGATGTCATAAATTGCTGGGTTGCCTTGGCAACCTGACAGGGTCCCTCCTCCATGATGTCAGAGGCAGCTGGTGTTGCCGTATTGAGACCCATATAGGAACAACTTGCCCCTCTGCATCACATGTGGCACTGGGGTCTGGATAGAATCATGTCTATAGGATTCCTGTCTGTAGCAGTGACTTTGCTTCTCTCGAGCTCGCTATTCTTAGCTCAGGACAGTTGTCACAAACTACTTTGTGAGTGTCTGAGGCTTGCTACATCCTGACAGAAAGAAGCAAGAGGAAGTGACCTCAAGAGGCAGGGGGCATCAAGGTTGAAATGGTAGGATAGAGAGGCAGGCAAAAAAGGAAGAGAACTGAAAGTGACAGCCACGGAAGAGGAAAGAAGGCTTTGTGAACCGGAAGAACTGCTGAAAGCATCAGGGGACTGGTGTGGGGTTTAGGAGGGAAAGCCAAAGCTGGGAATCCAGAGGAGCAGAGCGGAGTGTAAACTGAGGCCTGCATAGAATGTGGAGGAGAGGAGGAGAGTGGGTTGGAGGGTTGAGACAAGGTCTCACTCTGTAGCCCAGGCTGACCTGGAACTCGAGATTCTCCTGCTACGGTCTCCTAGGTTCTAACATTTTGGGTCTGAGGCACCATACCTACCTCCAGTTTCTAATTGCTTTGTCACATTTCGCACTATCTGTCACACAGATATTCATAAACACCTGTTGAGCAAATGTTCAGAGTCTGAGAGTTGTCCTGACTCCCGTCCTGCCTCCTAGTCTCAGTCTACATACATAGCCAAGTCGGGAAATCAGAAACGGGGAAAGGCCAGCAGCCCGAAGAGGGGCGGTGTTCAGGGCTGAAGGCAGCCAAACTAACTCTCAAGGCGGACCTGGGAAGTCTATAAAGATAATGGGAATGAGCCATCCAGGGAGCCTAGGGAGGATACAGAGGACAAAGAGGCAGATTCCAGAAAAGGCCCGGGGTGTTTTTCAAAGAGCAGGCAAATATGAAGTAGCATCTTCACCCCATTCCCTGTCATGAGGCTAAAACTGAATCAGCCATACTCAGACACACGCACACACGATGACCACAAAAGTTCATAAATCAATACAGACCCACCTTAGACACCTGTCTTACAGGGGTTACAGGGACGTGAACACTGGCCAAGTGGATCAGAAGATAAGAGCTAGGCATGAACTGCTGCCCAAACCTTGGGGTAAACAACCCTGGAGGAAAATACCTTAACATCTGACTGCTGATCGTTGGGAAAAATCATGAGATACAGAGCTCACTTTGAGTGTCAGAGTGAAGCTGCAGAAAGAAGCCTTCCAGGAGAAAGGGGCCTCAAACCAGGGCCTTAGGACCTGTCCTGTTCCTGCACGAAAGAGGCATAAGACCCTGCATGAGATAAGGAAGCTGGCAGCAGAAGGGGTGGAGGTGGGGGTGGCGGTGAAGGGGAGGACAGTGGCAGCTATGTGTGCTGTCAGCAGCCGCCCCAGACTTGGGCAGCTCATATTTTGCAGCAGGTGACAAGCTGTCGACATGGCGGTCCTTTACCTCACTGTTAGAAACTCATTTCATTGATTTTTCCATCTTTCTTCTCAGACTCCTCACACTAAGCTCCGGGCATCCCACCACCCGCTTTCCCCGGGCCCCTGTGCTCTCTGGGAAAGCCTCAGTGAACTCACTGTCTACCGATCCCTTTTCCACCCACCCCGGACTGGGAGGCAGCGGTGAAAGAGATCATGTCCAGACCTCCTCCTGCAGATCTCCTCCTGCGTTAGCTTTACTGGTGGGATGGGGAAGTCTTTCTTTTTTTAGCTTTTTCTTGAGACAAGGCTCTGTTGTCTAGTTGTAACTAGGCTGGCTCTTGCTACAAAAACCAGGCTGGCCTTCACTGACAGGGATACTCCTACCGCAGTCCTGGATTCTTTATCTTTTTTGGTGGGGGGGGGGGAGGGCTCCTGTAGCCCTCAAACTCACTACTACATAGCAGTGGCTGACCTCGCATTCCTGCGCTTTACTGCCTCTCCCTCCCAAATCCCAGGGTTACAAGCAAGCAGCATTGGGCGCAGCTTCTTTTCTTTCCATGACCTGTGAAGGCAGCTCAGCACCCCTCAGCGTACTTGCGTTTCCTCCTGTGTTTGAGCAGGAATACAGGATTGGTTCAGAACTAAAGATCAGGCCTTGGAATTCGCAACAGAGCCATCTACGGAAATGGTGTATGCATGGGGACATGCACCCTGTCTGTAGCACGCAAGCGCCAGGCTGGCGGGGCTGCATGGCTGTGGGCAGTACATTTGTAGTGTAAGTGTGGACATTTCCCCAGTGCAGCCTCCAGTCTCAGCTAATGCAGCTCTCCCTCTCCCTCTCTGGGCTCGAGTGAGAGGTCAAGCTTTGGTTGCCAGTCATCTGGCTTCTTAATGAAGGACGGCAGAGGACTGGACTGTTTCCTCAGAGGAGAAACATGGAGTCAGTTCCTTCCCATACTCAAAAGTGTCATTCCTTGTTGGCTATACAAGCCAAAGGCCCTCTGCCCCTTCCCTCCAGTCCTCTCATCCAGTCTCCCCTCTTCCCTCCCAGGCCTCTTCCCTGCTTTATAGCTACCTCATCCCGTGTTTCCACCTCTGGCTTCTTCAGACTCTGCAGTTTCTACAAACCCAGAGATACATCCTGGTGCCTTAGGAACTGAAGTGCGCTGGAGAGTGGGAAAAAAAAGAGCAGATAAGAAAAAGCAAGGGTATTGGACAGTCAGTCACAGTGGCCACCAGGACGTGGGCCTATGTCTCAGCACTAGTGAGTGGAAGCAGGGCTCAGAGTTCAAGGTCACCAGCTACAGCAGGGAGTTTGAGGCCAGCCCGAGACTCTTTAAAAAAATTCTGGACAGCCTGGGCCCTAAGAGTGGGATAGAGATGGAAGATGACGTGACTTTGAGATGAGAGGGGTCCCGCAATTTAAATGAAAAAGGAGGGAGGGTTGTGTGGACAGAAACAGAACCTCAGAGAGAGCGGATAGTCTGAACCCTTCCCTACCCAGGCAATCCAGACAGCCCAAGAGGAGGGAGAGGGCCTTAACTCAGCTCCAGGTCAGTCCTGAGTTCGAGCCATGCGGGTGATGACCCTTATGGGAGGAACTGAAGTGGGAAATTATCCAATATAATGAAGTCACTGATTTTTGTTTGTCTTTGCTGGTTTCCCCGGGACATTTGGCCAGACAGGGCGGTGTGGGGGAGGAGAAGGACATCAGAGGTGAAGGGCAGGGGAAGGGTGCCAAAGAGGACAGAGAGAAGGCAATGGGAAGGACAGAGGACAGGCACCGTACGGAAGGCCACGAATGGAAGTAACGCAACCCAGAGCTGAAGGCAAAAGGAGACAGCAGAGAAACATAAGAAGCAAGGAGAGAGGAGAGAGATAGACAGAGGAGAGAACAATGGGGCCCGAAGGAAGCCGGGGAAAGAGAGGTGGAATGTGGTGGCGAGCAGGAGGGAAGAGCATGGCCAGAGCTGCGAAAGCTGCAGCTGGTGGGGCCAGTGGGCGGGGCCTCATCTCCATCTCTAATGGCTGTGAAATGAGGTTAGCTCCATTAGAAGCGGCGAGAGTGTAACGAGATCACACTCATTAGGGCTGGGCCATCCAAGTAATTACCACCACCCCAAACACTGCGCCAGCCGCCAGCCGGCCACCAAGCACTTGCAGGCACGCACACACACACACACAGAGCGTACCACACGATGCAGAACGGAAAGCGAGGGCCAACAGCCCTGTGAGCCCCGCACTTCAGAGCATGCCTGCCTGAGGTTAGCACATTCGCTAGCCCCCAAAGAGGCGCCCCAGTAGGCCTGCACCTAGGCCACCTCCCCCACCTGCCACACACACAGCCAAAGAGCAATCATTTCCAACATTCCCCCATCAGGAAGTAAGGCGTGTGCCCAGAGAGAGGTGGCTATTTTACCGATTGATTGCACCCAAAGTGGTAGTCTTAAAGGGGACAGAACTCCATGACACACTACTTGCCATTTAGAGCATGTGAAAAGACCTGATCTGAGGCTTTAGGCCACACGGCTGGGGTCCTTTCCATTCCACAGACTAGAACCAGAATCCAATACCAGGTCTGTCCCCAAGTCTGGGTTGTTTTGTTTTGTTTTTAAGTAACATCATTCTGCTTGATGGAGTTCATGTGCTAATATGGATACACATGTAGACTTTTCACTTGTTGAAAATTATCTTTTCTTGTGTGTATATGGAGGTCAGAGGTCAACTCTGCAGTCAGTTCTCCCCTTCCATCTTTATGTAGCTTCTGAGGATCGAACTCAGGCTGTCTAGCATGTACCATCTGATGAGCCATCTCCCCAACTTAGAATTTAAAGAGACATAAATAGACCTCATTCAGAGAGCCCTCCCCTTGCCCCAGCTTCCTGTACAGACAGACCACCCTGCACCTTCAGGCCCAAAGAGGAGCAACAGCACACGCACCAGGGCAGTGGAACAGTTCCAACAGGCCAGTGCCAGTGGTGGCGCCGCCTTTGATCCCAGAGGCAGGCGCATCTCTGAGTTCAAGGCCAGCCTGGTCTGCAGAGCGAGTTCCAGGACAGCCAGGGCTGTTACACAGAGGAAAACAAACAAAAAGGCCTCTTCAGACCGCACGCCAGCCAAGAGCAGAGGCCCTGTGGCCAGGCCACCCAAGCTCCAAGTACATCCCACTTTATATCATCATCATCATCATCATCGAAATAGCCTCACTGTGTAACTCTGACTAGCTTCAAACTCACAGTGATACACCTGCCTCTGCCTCCCTAGTGTTAGGATGCCAAGGTTAAAGGTGTGCGCAACCATGCTGGCTACTTCCTTTAAAAAGAAAATATGCTTTTATTTGTATATAGGTATTGATATAAAAAAATTTCTGTGTGAGTATATAAGCACACAAAGCGGGTAAGCACACGAAAATCATCTGTTTTCTCTCTCCACCGTCTGGGTCCCGAGGATTGAGCTTGGGTCATGAGGTTTGGCATCAAATGCATTACCCGCTGAGCCATCTTGCTGGCCCACGACTCTGCTTTCTAAAAGAGACTTTAAAAACCACTGACCTCTCAGTCTGTGTCCGTGTTTGTGGACTGGGACGAAGAGGTGTCTGTGCTGCGGTCAGACAGTAGTGGACGGTCAGGGTTGTGATGCCTGCCGGGGCGCCACACGGTCCCTGTCACCCAGCAGATGTTTAAAGATGTTGGCTGTTGTGACTAGGAGTGTATCTCAGTGGCTGTGTGCGTGCCTGGCGTATACCAGACCCTATGCTAAAAATGTCAGCATTGTGATTACTATAGCTACAGGTGGAGCATCCTCAATCAGAGAGAGACAGCACACAGCAGTCTAAACGTGAAAATCATGGGGTGTGTGTGTGTGTGTATAAAATCTTTTAAACGTATAATGTCACTTATGGGTTCTTGATATTACTGACAGAAGAATTTAAAAGCAAAGCTGGGTGTGTTGGCACACGCCTTTTAATCCCAGCCCTCAGGAGGCAGAGGCAGGCTGGATCTCCACAAATTCAAGGCCAGCCTGAGCTACCTGTGGAGTTCCAGGTCAACTAAAGCTTTAGATTCTGCCTTTGGGGGAAAAAATAAATAAATAAGCTGGGCAGTGTTGGAGCTTGCCTTTGATCCCAGCACACTGGAGGCAGAGGCAGGTGGATCTCTGTGAGTTCGAGGCCAGCCTGGTCTACAAAGTGAGTTCCAGAACAGCCAGGGCTGTTACACAGAGAAACCCTGTCTCAAAAAACAAACAAATAAACAAAAAAACCCAAAAGGAAATAAATCAAAATGGTCTTAAGAGAAAGCTTGAGGCCATTTTATTCAAATGTGAGAGAAAAATGAGAGGACAGGCGAGCTGGAAATCTGGGCTAAGAGAAAGGGGGTGGGAAAGAAGAGCAGATGCCTTTTGAGTATATAGACCAGCTGTAGGTCTGCAAGGCACTGTGGATGTTGGAGGACTTCAGAGAAAACAGTGGGAAAGCCCGGAGTTAGAGCAAGCCCTCTTAGGATGTTGGCAGGCGTCCAAAGAAATAGAAAGGAAAAGTTAAACTTTTGAGCCAGAACTCAGGAATGCAGTCAGGCTCAGCAGTGAACATCTGTAAGCAGCTGCATTAAAGGAGGGGCTTCTGGGACTTACAAGTAAGGTAGCGCATAGAAGGGATAATTAGTTCTCCCGTTTCCTTAGCTCGCCCTCAGGTGAATCCGCTTTCCTAACGGTTGGTATCCTGCTCAAGTGATTGACAAGCTTAAGTTGGATCTAAGGGAGAGGGCAAGAACGTGCAATATTCTAATATTTAAGGCAAATCAGAATGCCTCGTCTCCACCCAGGGCCAGAGGAAGAGCTCAGATTCCATTCCTCTGAACAAGAAGGTGTGTGGTCTTTAACAAAGTTCTGCTGCCTCCACCCTTTCCTAAGGTAATGGGAGGTGGATTCTGTCTTAGAGCCCTGCAAGCCTGCCAGTGCCTAACATCAGCCAGAAGTAAATAGGTTTCGTTTTGTTTTTAAAGTTTTGGAAGTTTGTTTCATTTTTTGTTTTTCGAGATAGGGTCTCATAGCCCTGGCTGGTCTAAACCAGGCTATCGTTGAACTCATAGTGATATGTATGCCTGTGTGCACGTCGGTGTGGATGTTTGTTCTGGAGCCCCTGGAGCTAGAGGATTGCTGTGGCTGAGTGGTATGCTGGGACCCTCTGCAAGGACAACAAGTGTTCTGAACCCTTTTGCCGGCTCCCCTGCCCCAGAAGGAAGAGGAAAGTTCTCCACAGCATCAGTACGCGTGTGTTATGCCTGCGATTCATACTCACAGTGTGGGTGTAGGCGGTACTAGAATCACAGCGCTGCTCAAAAACTCACTTAAAGCATTTTGGACTTCCTCTTTTGGTTTCTTATTTGTTTGAGACAAAGCCTTAACAGTAGGCTAGACCCAAGCTCACTGTCCCACTCAGGCTGGCCTCAACTCAGCAATCCTGCTGTCTCTTTCCTGAACGTTGGGACTATAAGCATGGGCCACCAAGCCCAGGAGAGTTTGTTTGTGTCATTCAGTGCTGACTATTACCCAAGACCCCATGCATATAAGGCAAGCACCCCCCTATAGCATATACCCACCCCTACTTTGGATGTTCAGAATAGAGATACCCAAACTGTAGTAGTAGTTGTAATATGATCTACTTATTTATTCATTTATTTAGTAGTGGTTGGGATTGAACCAGGTCCTCATGCATGTCAGGCGAGTGTTTTACCACTGAGCTGCATCTTTCTAGAGCTGCCTTTTGTACATATTTTTTATTTATGCATTTATTTTTGGTGTTTTGAGCCAGGCTTCTATGTAACTGTGTAGCCAAGGTTGCCTGGAACTCCTGTTCCTTTTATTTCTGACTCCTGAGTGCTGGGATTACATGTGCACACCACCATGCTTGGCACTTTTTATTTTGAGATAGGGCTCCACAGTTTTTGCCCAGACAGGCTCAAACTTAGGATCTTCCTGCCTCAGTCTTCTGAGTAGCTGGGATTACAGGCAAGGCTGTTGTAGTAGTATTTAAATGACATTATCACATCACATAAATGTAGACAGAAGTTTCTGTCTTGCAGCTGTTCAGTCCCACAGAAACACATAGAGGCTTATATTAATTATAAACTGGTCTCTTAGCTCAAGCTTATTAGTAACTAGTTCTTACAACCTAAATTAACCCATAATCCTTGTCTATGTTTTGCCACATCACATGGCTTAGTAGCTTTTCTCAGTGCAGAATTCTCATCCTCCTTCCTCTGCATCTGACAGACTGGTGACTGTTCTTGATAAAACCTTGTGATGTTTTCCCCAGACACATATGTTAGTTTATGGTTCATTTCTGAGATTGGGGGAGTGCTAATCTGAGTATTCATCTGAGTATTCCATTACTGTAACAAATCGCATCCTCACAAACTCTGTTAGCCACATACAAACTCACATCAAATTGAAGAACCAGAAAAACCTGAAGAGACCTTACAGTCTTCCAAACTCAAAGAATCTTTCAGAGATCCCTCATGCCTGGACCAAGCATGGTGGTGAGTCTAAATTTAAGGGCACCAGCCTCTGCCTCCTCACTTTTAAGTGCTCCTGCGAGAGGGTTCTTTCTGAGCAGGGTTCAATGTTGCCTTCCAGGCTTGAGGCATGCGAAACATGTGGCCTTCTGAGTCGCTCCAGTGCACACACAGAGGGAGTCGAGAGAAGGCTCAGAAGCTATTGATACTGCTGTTCTTCCAGAGTTCAGTTCCTAGTCCCTGCATTGGTACAGCTGTCAACGGCCTCCATCTCCAGCCCCTGGGAGAAATGACACTTTCGCTCACCCAGCAACCTCACACACAGACATAAATACATAGTCTTTAAAAAATGGTCATGCAGACCTGTGCACCAGAGCGGCCCCATGCCCCGTCCTAGGACATCTAATACCCGGTTGGCATGCTCTTCTCCTGGATACTCACCCCTACTAGAGGTGAACACACCTCAGAAAACCTTGTCCCTGATAGTGTGTGTGGTGGCTTCAGCCCGCAGCTGCCCTTCCACCCCGTCCCCCTTCCCACCCGCCTCCATCTTCCTCTAAGTCTTCCCCCTTTCTCCTCAGATCTCACTGGCTTCCCTCAAACCTGCCCTTAAGCTTCTTGCAAGGTATAAAGGAGCCTCCAAGTAGCCTTCCTCACACTAGGGACGGCCCACCAGCCAGTCTTGAAGACGTGCAGTATTTGCATATGCAAATCGACCTGCAGCTCACCTCCACACCTTGGCCTTGGTAGCCTAGTCTGCTTATTCCACTTTCCTCTGCACTCACTTCCCTCTCTTACACTAAGTAAGCACTTCTTAAATATTCATGAGGATGGGCGATCAGTGGGAAGGTGGGTAGAATCAAAATGGAAGCTGGGATAGTGCACTTTCATTTCCCTTCTAAATTCAAAGTATGATCAGGAGAGGAATTATCATTTTAAATGTGGCAGAAGGAAGCTGGGCCTTGCCTGATTCAGGCCTGTGATCTCTGTGCTTGGGAGGAGCACAAGTTTTGGGCTTGCCTGGGCCACAGAGTGAATTCAAGGCCATCCAGAGCAACTTAGTCAGATCCTATCTCAGAAAATAAAGAGGGCCAGCAAATAGTACAGATCGGTGCATAAAGGCACCTGTTGCCAGATCTGTGGACCCACATTGGGTGCCTGCATCTACACACACGCACACACAGATACACAGAGACAGACACAGAGAGAGAGAGAGATACACACAGAGAGACAGACACACACAGAGACACAGAACAGGCACACACCACACACAGAAACAGAGACAGACACACAGATACACATACACTGAGACACAGACATACACACACAGAGTAAATAAAAAAGATTGAAATTTCAGGCGCTAGAGAGATGGCTCAGTGGTTAAGAGCACTGACTGCTTTTCTAGAGGACTCACGTTCAATTCTCAGCACCCACATGGCAGCTCACAACTGTCTGTAACTCCAGTTCCAGGGGCCCTGACACCCTCACAACACCAATATACATAAAATAAATAATAATGAAGAAGCTGAGACAGAACATAAAGAATATATTTAAAAATTGAAATTTCCTTTTAAAAAATAATAAAATCAAAGGAGGGGTTGGCTGGGCATGATGGTACACACATTTAATTCTAGTACGTGGGGAAGCCTGGTCTTTAGAGAGAGTTCCAGAGCTACATGATGAGACCATGTTTCAGGGGAAAAAGGGGGGGGGGGGGATAGCTTAGCAGTTGAGAGCACTAAGCACCTACTGCTTTTGGAGAGGACCCGGTTCCCATCGCCTATGTCTGTGGACTCACAATTTCCTGTAACTCCAGGGACCACATGTCTTTGGTCTCCACCAGCACCTACACTCACACACGTGGGCACACATGTGTACAGAATTAAAACTAATAAAAAACAAACCTTTAAAATAAAAGGTCCACATATGTAGCTCAGTGGGAGTGCGCTTGCTTCTTGAGGCCCTAGATTCAGTGGCTATAAACACAAAAATAAAGGAATGCGGGGCCAGCAGTGGTCACACACACCTTTAATCCCAGCACTTGGGAGGCAGAGGCAGGCGGATCTGAGTTTGAGGCCAGCCTGGTCTACAGAGTGAGTTCCAGGACTGTGGTGTTGTTACATAGAGAAACCCTGTCTCGAAAAATCAAAAAATAATAATAATAAAATAAAGGAATGCATTAAAAAGTAGATGCAGTGACAAAAATAAAGACATCTTGAAATTTGCAGGCAAATGGATGGAGCTAGAAAACATCATATTGAGTGAGATAACCCAGACCCAGAAAGACAATTATCACATGTACTCACTCATAAGAGGTTTTTAAACATAAAGCAAAGAAAACCAGCCCACAAATCACAACCCCAGAGAACCTAAACAACAGTGTGGACCCTAAGAGAGACATACATAGATCTAATCTACAAGGGAAGTAGAAAAAGACAAGATCTCCTGAGTAAATTGGGAGCATGGGGACTTTGGGGGAGGGTTGAAGTGGAGGGGCAAGGCAGGGAGGGGAGCAGAGAAAAACGTAGAGCTCAATAAAAATCAATAAAAACAAACAAAAGTTCAGACCTCAGCATTAGCTGCTTCACCTAGCCTGAGGGTGAGCTTAGGCAAGCTTCCTCTTCCTGCTCTGAAATGAGGAGTCTCTCCAGACCCAGTGCCAGGTAAGAGTTGCACAGGAGCTCCCACTGGAGCTGGGCACAGTAGTCCACTGCCAGCCTGGCCTCTAGAGCAAAATCCTGTCTCAAAAAGAGAGAGAGGGAGGGAGGGAAGAAGGAAGAAAAAGAAAGAGAGAGAGAGAAAGTGAAATGTAAGGCTGGGAGCCTGGGTTTGAATCCTGCCCACCCAGCCATCCTCATCTAGAGACACAGCAGGAGGGATGTCAGCCTTACCTCAGACCGTGTGCTCTACCCCAGGGGAAGAGACAGCCACCACAGAAGGTAAAGAACAGACCTCACTGACACCCAGGCCATGCGCACTTCACGTTGCCTTTTCTGGCCCTCATGTAGTTACTCCCCTTTTTCCACAAGAGGAAATAGTCTGGATAAACATCTCACCAAGGCTGACAGCTAGTGAGGGGTGGAACCAGCAGGATGGCCATCTGCATGGATCCTAGCCCCCATGCTCTTCCACCTTAAATGGTAAATATCTAAATATCTCTCGGGGCTGGGAGTATCTCACTGTTTGAACTGTTGCTGTGTGTGTGTGTGTGTGTGTGTGTGTGTGTGGCCTCCAGCACCACACACAAAAAAAGTAGTGAATTGACTCTAAGGGAAGGCTGACCGATGACAAAAATGTTTGGGAAACTGATGTGAAAATCATGGTATGTAAGTGTAATGCTGCTTCTCTGACAGACTTTTCCACAAAACCTTTTGTCCTTTAATGAGCCTGAGGAAATGGAGAGGGGCAGGCTTTGCTTATGCTTTTTCCGAGGGTATCCGGGACTTGGTGATGTTCCCTCTGTGACCACTAGGGAGCAGTGGTGTTTCTTTTCCTCCTAGTCGCACCCAATTCTGTGGGCCAGCCTGGGCTCCCTGGCCTGTCAGTGAGGGGTGAGTCTCTCCTATCTCTGACTGCATTTAAGTACTGGACCATCCCCCCCCACACACACACACACTAGTAATTCTCGAGGTGTCTCCAGTTGCAGGGCTTTGCGTTAAAGATCTTGCTCTTGTTCTCCGCAACTTCAAATTTAAGCCTTTCTGTTTCTGTCTCCTGGCCTCACTTCCGCTCTCTGGGCCCTAATGTGAGTCGTGCTACCCCCGTCCTCCCAACCCCATCTCTCTCTCTCTCCTGCCTTCCTCTTTAAGTCAGTAATTGCGACTGCCTTGCGTTTGGGGGACATTAATTCCCGCCATGCTTTTTTTGTTTGGTTGGTTTTTCGAGACAGGGTCTCTGTGTAGCCTCGGCTGTCCTGGAACTCACTCTGTAGACCAGGCTGGCCGCGAACTACAGAGATCTGCCTGCTTCTGCTGGGATTAAAGGTGTGCACCACCACCGCCCAGCCCCTGCCTTGCTTTGAAAGCATTGTGCTTTCCTTCCCAAGGAAAGGGCCGACCGAAAAACCAGGTGGACCGGGAGGTAACAATTCCTTTGGGGCTCATCCCTTGCTCTCCGCCTCAACCTGGTGAGGGGCTTGGAGCATTAGAGAGGTAGGGCCACAAGGGGACTCACAAGACGGAGGGAGGGCCATTTTAGAGCTGATGATCCATCTTTCTGGGCGACTACGCCCTCAGAACTCTCCACCCTCCCTTGGCTCCAGGGCTCCCTCCTTCCACCCCCCCCCACCCCACCCCTGTGGTGGCAGCAGCCTTGTAATTTAAAGCTCTCTCTGTCGCTTCTAATGTGATCCTCTCGTTTTATTGACTCTCTCTGCCGTCTGTGGCGCCCCTTCGCATCAATCTCTGCTCTAATCACACTGCCGCCGCTGCCTCCCCGGCAGCCCCTCTGCTCTGCTCTGCTCTGCAGAGGCGCGGCCCTTTCCTCCCCGGTCCCCCACCTCCAGAACACAGCCGCCTTCTCTCCCATTCCTTCTGAGCCGTCCTGTCGGGTCTGGGACAGTTGCCTTCTTCCTTCACCCTCCTGTGAGACTCGCCCCACAGGAGAGCTGCTCCTAAGAAATGCTGGGAACCCCGGGAAGAAATGGCCAATGGCGGAGGGACAGAGTGAACACGAATCTTGGCCCGAGGGTAGCAGGTTAGGGTGGGCTTTTAGAGGCTTCCGTACCAAATCCAGTTCAAGGCAAGAAGGGCAAAAGAAAAAGAAAAAAAGAGAGAAAGGAAAACAGGGACCTGGAGCTCCAGAGAGAGGAGATTGGAGATAAAAGAGAGGAAATGGAAGGATTAGAACTGGGGGGGGTGGGCACCCTGACCACAACAGTCTGATAAATAGAGTGTGTGTGTGGGGGGGGAAACACTGAGGAAAAGGGGGGCGGGAGAAATAGGTAGGGGGTGCATGAGGCAGAAATAAATTTGCAATTGAAATTCTTCTGTAGAGGAAGGGTAGGTTGGAAGGTAGGGGAGAGATTTGCAATTTTAAACAGCCTCCAGCTGACCTGCCCAGGCGGATCTCACCCAGAAGCTGGCCAAAAGCTGAGAGCCCCTTTGATTTGTACTTAGCAGTCAGTGGTCCTTTTCTAGAGGTGAGCGCCTGAGAGAGAGGGATCCTGGGACCAACTCCTGCGTTGTGAGTCGGGAGCCGAGGGAGCGAATACTTGTAAGCAGGGCCGTCCTGCTGCCAAAGCAAGAGCGCAAAGTACCCACCAAGTTACCCTCAGCTCTCCTGGTCGGGTAGTGAAATGTGGTAGAGTCCAACCTGTGGAAGTGACTGAGCCGTCGCAAACCAACAGACTTACCTTCCTCTGTCCCACCAAGGGTCCTTAGAAAGAATGCCTTTCTCCAGAGAGGCCTCGGCTCCTACTTAACTAGAAATCTACACCCCACCCCCAACCCCGCCCTGTTTCTTCACTTCCCTTTTGATTTCTCTCCTCAACCCTTTTACCGGGTACTTATTTGCATCTCATTAGCATAGTAATCCCGCCCGAGAGAATTCCTTGAAGGTTCTGCCTCACACCTAGCTGGACTCCCAGTCAGAGAAGGGAAGTGGAAAATAGACTTGAAGGCAGCCTGGCACCTGGACCAAGGCCCCCATATCAGATCTGGGAGCCTGGAGGTGAGGGTTAAAGATGACCCAAGGGAAAGAGGCCCCTCCTCACCCTTTCTCTGAAGCAGTGCGGCCTGAATATGAGACATTGCCTCCTACAGACCTGGGAGAGGAGTTAGGTGGACGCTTAGGGAACTGATCATTTGGAGGAAGGTAGGAATGACCTTATCCACAATTCCTAATTCCTAGCTCCTTGGAGACTACTAATTCTACCTGTTTTATGTCTACATACACACACACACACACACACACACACACACACACACACCGGATTTGTTTTTTTTTTTTATGGAGGTTAGGGAATGGACAGTGTCTCATGTATCCTATGCTGGTCTTGAACTCACAATGTAGCCAGGACTTCGGATCCTCCTGCCTCTACTGCCAGAGTAGTGGGATTATAAGCATGAACCTATCCCCATTGATCCTGAGCCAGGAATTGAGCCCAGGACTTCCTGCATGCTAGACCATCATTCTAGCGGCTAAGCTGTTCCCACCATTTTGGAACCTGGTTACTATCAGTGGCGCCTTTAAACCTTGAGGATTTCTTGGCTTCCTCTTCTCGCTAAGTACAAATGCTGTGAGATGAAGTGAGATACTGGTGCGTGTCTTTAGCTGGTGCCAGGCCCATGCTGTAAAAATACATAGCTGCTGGGACTATGATTACAAGGACTTACTACTAACATGTTTACCTCCAGTTTGGAGAAGAGAGAGCCACAAAGGAGCTACTATCTCCCAACGAGCCAAGGAAATTCCTCTGCCTCAGCATGTCCCAGCCCGTCTAGATCTGGAATGCCCTGGAGAAAGATGTGTGCTAGGGAAAGCAAGAAGACCTCTGACAAGGAGCCAGACCTGAAGGGTTTTCTCAGGGTTCATTCATCTCAAAGATATTTATTAGCATGATGGCACATGCCTGTAGCCCCAGCACTTGGGCAGTCGAGGTAGGAGGATTCAGGGTTATTCTCAGCTACTGGAATGTAAGGCTAGCCTGGGTTATATGAGGACTGGACTGTGTCTGTGAATCATAGAGAAGTAGAAAGCAGATAGAATCCTCATGGAACTAACCCTCCGGAAGGAAAGGAAGGAAGCTGGGCAACGTTTTTCACTAGGCTGTGAAAACTCTGAGGGCCACTCTGCCAAAGGCTCTTGGACAAGGAAGGACCGAGAAAGAGAGGGAGAGGGTGTGGTGGGGAGAGAGGCGGGAAGGCTGCCTGGCTGACCAGTGGTCTAAACAAGGCAGCTCGGGGGAGACTGTGGAAGTGGACTTTCTGGCAGGTAGGACTTTGCAGAGCCCAGAAAGGGACTGCATTTTCTTGAGTGCAATGAGAAACCATTGGTGGAATTTATGTAGAATGGAGTATGATTTACATCTTTTAAAGACAAGTAACAGAGCTGACAAGCTGGCTCACTGGGTAAAGGTGCTTGCTGAAAACGTGACAGCCCGAGTTCTACCCCCAGGACCCACACAGTAGAGAAGAGCTGATTTTCATCTCCACGTGTGTGCCATGGCACACACACACGCGCACACACACACACATGCGCGCGCACACACACACACACAAGTAATTTTCTGAGACAACTATGTGGGAGGGCTAAGGACATAGCTCAATCGATATAGTGTTTTCCTAGAAGTCACAAAGCCCTGGGTTCAATTCCCAGGACTGCGTGAACTAGGCATAGTGATGCACACCTGTAATCCCAGTAGAGGTAGCAAAGAATCACAAGTCCAAGATCGGCCTGGGTTCAATGAGAGCCTGTCTAAAAAGAAAAACAGGAAAGGAAAGGAAAAAGGAAAAGAAAATTATAACCTAAAGTTTATTTTAAAACATTCTGAGCCGGGCGCACGCCTTTCACCCCCAGCACTCCAGAAGCAGGGGCAGGCGGATCGCTGTGAGTTCGAGACCAGCCTGGTCTACAGAGCTAGTTCCAGGACAGGCTCCAGAACTACACAGAGAAACCCTGTCTCAAAAAAAAATAAATAAATAAACATTTTGAAAAGTGGGAAATTGGTGAGGAGACAAATGGAACCAAGACTGCCCCTGAGCTGACGAGTTGACCGGTGGCAGATGAAGGGCTCCTCACAAACCCTTGGCGGGTCTCATAGGTAAAGATGAAGCGATGGCTCTGGCTGTTAGAGGGAGACACCAGACTGAGAAGGCAGGGGTGGAAAAGAGTAGGTTCCTCTGTTAGAGCAGCTAGAAAGGTAACGGTGGCGTGGGCCAAGATGGCGCGGTGGAGGAAGATGGTGGGGGCAGGGTCCGACGCATTCCGGAGCTCGCTGTGGAAATTTGCAGATGGGGTGGACATACCTAAGCAGAAGGATGAGTGGTACCAGCTTTGAGGTTGCAAGACAGAGAGGAAGAGCCAGTTCGGAAATCAATAGTGAGTTCTAATTTTAGGCACGTTAATTTTTTAGGCCTGTTAGACTTCAAGTTGGCATGAGGGCACCTGAGTCTGGTGCTCTGGGAGCATGACAGGACTAGAGAGTCCAGACCTTCGGCCTTGGGGACCCTGGCATCTCATGACATTGCTCTCTCCTTGCCTTCTGCAGGGTCCTGGCTGTCACGCTGACATGAACCCTCAGCGGTCCTCCGTCTACCATGGCTACCCTTAATTCGGCCTCTTCCTCCAGTGCTGTTCCTTCCCCTGGGCATGATGCTCCGTCCCCACCTGCGGACACCTCCTCTAGCACCTCTGATCCTGTCACCAAAGATCCCCCTGATGCCCCCGCCACCTCTGAAAGTGTAAGGTCCTCAGAGCCAGGGGCAGAGCGTCTGGAGTCAGGCTGCGGCCTTGTTCCACCAAAAGAGATTGGAGATCCCCAAGGAGAGCCTGGCTGTGGTCACATCCCACCAAAGGACCTCGGGGTGGAAAAGGAGGAGGAGGGGGAGGAGGAAACGATCCTTCCTTTGGACCTAAGCAACCACTTGTTCTTTGCAGCTGGGGGTAAGGCCTACCTACTGGCCAAGCTGTCAGTGAACTCTTGTTCAGGTGGCAGTGAACTCTTGTTACCAAAGGGCTTCCCCTGGGATGAGGCAAGCGTCCAGGAAGAGCCCAGCCTGCCCCTCCTTGCCCATTTTCCCTCCTCACACCTTACCACTCTTCACATCCAACATGGCTTTGACCCAACCCAAGGCTTTAGCTCTTCTGACCAAATTCTGTCCCATGATACCTCAGTGCCATCTCTGGCTGCCTGTGAGGGAAGGGATGGATCCTTCTGGAGCTACCAGCTGGTTCCAAACCCATCCGAAGATCCCAAAGATGGCCCCATGGGGAGCCAATGGGGAGACCACAGGGCACTGTTCTGGCTCTGCCTTCTGTGCCGCCTGGGTTTCAGCCGGCTCCGGGCCTTCATAGGCCACACACATTCTCATGGAGTGAAGCTGACCCCTGCCCACCACCAGGGCCTGCTGGGCAGCCCGGCCATACTTCAGGAAGGTGATGAAGGTGGCGTGGCCTTCCTAAGCTTTCTGGAACCAAAACTTGCTTGCCCTTCTCCCAAAGTCCCTGACAACAACACAGGGACCGCGGTGACAAACGGAGCCCAGACTGAGGATGGCCCCCCAGAAGCAGACATCCAGGCCCTCGCTCTCCCCACTGAAGAAGTTATGGCCCTCAGTCCACCATCCCCATCCACAGCCCTAACCACCTGGGACCCCAGCCCAACCCAAGCCAAAGAATCGCCAGTATCAAGAGGCGAGGCAGGGCCAGACTGGTTCCCCGAGGGGCAGGAAGAGGATGGAGGGCTCTGCCTCCCACTCAACCAAAGCTCACCCACCTCCAAGGAGGCAGCCACGCTCCCAGCTCCAGTAGGCTCTCCTGAAGACGCCAGTGACCCACCTCAGTCCTGTCGCCTGATTGATGACTACACTCCGGCCCCTGCAGCCTTCCAGGGCCTCAGCCTGTCCAGCCACATGTCCCTGCTACACTCACGCAATTCCTGCAAGACTCTCAAGTGTCCCAAGTGCAACTGGCACTACAAGTACCAGCAGACCCTAGACGTGCACATGCGGGAGAAGCATCCGGAGAGCAACAGTCACTGCAGCTACTGCAGCGCCGGGGGCGCCCACCCCCGCCTCGCTCGCGGAGAGAGCTACAACTGTGGCTACAAGCCCTACCGCTGCGACGTCTGCAACTACTCCACCACCACCAAAGGCAACCTCAGCATCCACATGCAGTCCGACAAGCACCTGGCCAACCTGCAGGGCTTCCAGGCGGGGCCTGGTGGGCAGGGCAGTCCCCCAGAGGCGTCCCTCCCGCCCCCTTCTGTAGGGGATAAAGAGCCCAAAGCCAAATCATCCTGGCAGTGCAAGGTGTGCAGCTATGAAACCAACATCTCCCGAAACCTGCGCATCCACATGACTTCCGAGAAACACATGCAGAACGTCCTCATGTTGCACCAGGGGCTGCCGCTCGGCCTGCCGCCAGGGCTGGTGGGGCCAGGACCTCCCCCGCCGCCGGGAACTACCCCCACCAACCCTCCAGAACTCTTCCAGTACTTTGGGCCCCAGGCCCTAGGACAGCCTCAGACGCCTCTGCCTGGGCCTGGGCTGAGGCCAGACAAGCCCCTGGAAGCCCAGCTGCTCCTCAATGGTCTCCACCACCTTGGAGCACCTTCCCGAAAGTTCCTCACCACTGGTAAGTTCCCCACTCTGCTCCAGCTGCTCCCTGCTGGAGCCTCCCCACAGTTAGCACTCCCCCCCCCCCCCCCCCCCCCCCCCCCCCCCCCCCCCCCCCCCCCCCCCCCCCCCCCCCCCCCCCGCCCGCTTAGGTAAACATGGCTCTCTCTAGTACCCCCATTCACTCTTCCTTAGTCACTAACCTGTCTCTGTCCCCTAGCCCCTGGCAGCCTCTCCCCTGAGACCCATCTGCCACCAAGTCAGCTCCTGGGCTCCTCCTCCGACGGCCTGCCCGCCTCACCATCCCCAGATGACAGCCCACCCGTGAAGGTGTTCCGCTGCCTGGTGTGCCAGGCGTTCAGCACAGACAGCCTGGAGCTGCTGCTTTACCACTGCAGCATAGGCCGGAGCCTCCCAGAGGCCGAGTGGAAGGAGGTAGCCGGTGACACCCACCGCTGCAAACTTTGCTGCTATGGCACCCAGCTCAAGGCCAACTTCCAGCTCCACCTCAAGACTGATAAACACACGCAGAAGTACCAGCTAGCAGCCCACCTTAGGGAGGGGGGTGGAGCCATGGGCACCTCTTCCCCACTGCCCCTGGGGGACGGGGCTTCTTATGGCTCTGTCTCCCTGCTCCACCTGCGCTGCAACATCTGTGACTTTGAGTCCAACAGCAAGGAGAAGATGCAGCTGCACGCCCGGGGGTCAGCCCATGAAGAAAACAGCCAGATCTATAAGGTGAAGTTCAGGCAGAGGGGCCAGGAGAGGGAGGGGACCAGGGTGGAAGGAGGTGCAGAATAGAGAAGTGGTGGAGGAACCCGGGGTGATGGACATGAAGGGTGGGGCTGTGTATGTACCAGGGTAGCAAAGTGTTGGGCAGACCTTGGAGAAAGACCAAAGGACAGTGGACCGTCAGGAGGAAAACAGACTTTATTCAGCTTTTCTGGCATCTCAGTCCAGCCCATCATGTTACCCACAAGTCCAAGAGGCAGAAGCAGAGCGCAGTCGCATACTCGGGAACCCAGGATTGGTGGGAGAAAGAGAAGGAAAGCAGTGATGCATAGGTGGCCGAGAAGGGGAACGGGAGGTTAGCCAGGAAGGCGGTCCGAGAAAGGAGTGTGCCCAGAGATCTGGAGGTGCTCCTTCTACATCTGAGCCGGCCTCTTCCATGGTTCTAGTTTCTCCTGGATATGGAGGGAGCAGAGGCAGGGCCAGAGCTGGGGCTTTACCGCTGTCTGCTGTGTGCCTGGGACACACCTTCCCGCCTAGCCGTGCTACAACACCTGCGCACACCCGCCCACCGCGATGCCCAGGCCCAGAGGCGTCTGCAGCTGCTACAAAATGGCCCAAGCGCTGAAGAAGGCCTCTCGGCTCTTCAGAATATCCTGAGCTTCAGCCATGGGCGGCTCCGAACTCCTGGTGAGGAAGAGGGAACAGAAAAAGACAGAGGCAGGGCGGTAGCAACCACGTGACAGAGGGAGCAGCAAGGGGCCTGTGAGCTACCAACAGCTCGGAGGAAGGTGTGGGGAAGGGATGGGAAGGCAAGATGGGGATGCCAGGAGCAGGGGTTTCCCAGCAAGGAGGGGAGCAAGAGACTCCTGGAGGATGGAGAGAATGGCAGAGATTTGCTGAGTGAAGACCAGGAAGACAGGAGGAAGTGAGGCGGTGATTCTGAGTAGCAGCTAGTGGTTGCGCGGGATGGTAGGCAAAGAGAAAAATCTAAAATATGTTAAATGCTGGGCCAGTCTTGTTGGAAGGAGATGGGCACTGTGGGCATGGTCCAAAGGCAACAGGGATGGGAAGAGGCCCCAACAAGTTTCCCAGCCTCTTCCTGTCTCCTAGGAGGTCTTCAGCCCCAAGGCTGGGCTTAGAGACCCCCTTAGGCAGCAGAGGTTGTTCCAGCAGAGGCCGGGAACAGCCAGCCAGGCGCCATTGATCCAGAGGGTGCAGGAGAAGAGCCTGGAAGGGGCTGTCAGAGGTGGGCATGGGCATCTGGGCTTTGGAGAGGCCAGCGGTGGGTGAGGGCGAGGGCAGGGCAGCAGGAACCAGGAACAGGCAGCATTGACTGGTGCTAATTGAATTGCCAATACGCTGGCTGGAGTTAAGTGCTGGAGGGGCCCAGATCAATAGCTAACGATCCTGGCGCAAGGCTGAATGGAGTTAAGGAACTTTTAACACTTTAATTAGGCTGCCACCGAAAATAAATTCCTACACATCTGTCAGTTCTTACTTGAGTGGTAATGTCCTTGCCCATCGCTCCTGGTCACTGCAGCCGCCGCCGCTTCATTCAGCATTTGCAGGGCCCCTCCCACGACACTTTTGGGGTTTCCCCTTTCCAGGGTCAGGCAGGCCAGGAGGCCAAGTTTAGTCCAGTCCTGTTGTGGGGCTTGTTGCTAGGGATGGGGTGTTAGGCTTGCCCCGCTGTTCCACTGTGTCTCTCCTGGCGGCTTTTCATTCTTCCCTGCCTCCTGGTTTACTCATCCATTCCTTCACCAACTGGCTGCTGGTCCTGCTTCCTCTGCCCTGAGTCCTCCCTCCTTCCCCAGTGTTCATGGCGCTGTGCTGACTCTGTCTCCACCCCACACAGGGAAGACTGATCCCCCCTCATCTAAGCCACCCACTTCTGAGAAAGATGCCCAGAACAAGACAGAACAATTGGGTGAGCCTCTGATCTGTCTCCCCCATCCAGTTTGCTGTGTATCCTGGGATGTTCATGGAGTCCTTCAGAAGCCCAGGCACCCCAAAAGACCTCCTTCCCAGAAGGAGCAAAATTGCTCAGAGAAAAGAAAGGGCAAACAGGCTGTGGTGGCCCAGGCATCTCCCTGCCCCCTATGAAGACCCAGCCCTGGCTAACCCAGAAGCCCTCCCTGCCAGGCCCCACCCAACTGCTGAGTTTCTTGCCCGTTCTCCATTCTCTGAAGCCTGCTTCCCACCCTGAAAGCTCTATGGTAGTAGGGGCTATGCAGGAAGGGGGAGAATTAAAGGGGTCCTTTAACCTCCTCTCCTCTCACCCTCAGCTTCTGGAGTGACAGAGGACAGAACTGGCCCTTCCACAGACAGTGCCAACCAGATCACGGTCAGAACTGGGGTAACTGGGATGATGAAGGTGGGGGCCTGGCTTTACTGAGATCTTGTACTCTAAACCAGTGGTTCTCAACCTGAGGGTTGCCACCCCTTGGGTCATCTGAAGCCATTATTATTCATTACGGTAGCAAAATCACAGCTATGGTCTAAAACAAAAATCGTTTTATGGTTGGGGCACCGTAGCATGAGGACCTATAGTAACCAGCATTGGGAAGGTTGAGAACCACTGTTCTAAAGGCTTCTATTGAGCTTGTGGCTATTTTATCTCAGAATCTCACATGGGAATTTCTACCGAGGGCCAGTTCTGTATGTTCTGCACCTAAGGCGGAAACCTGCCTGTGAGCGTGAACACAGAGGGTGTGACAGGAAGGAGTGGTGGGAACTTGGGGAAAAGAGGGAGCAACTGGAAGGATGCAGGAGACGGGGAGGGAAGCCTGGCGGGGTGGGAAGAGCAATGCAGAACACAAGAGCAGTCCCATAGGACTACGGGAGGATGTTGTTCCTTCCTTCAGGGAGCCGTAAGCTGGAAAGAACCGTCCTGGCACCCCCTTCCTAAGAGTAGAGGCACCCAACAAGCCGCTCATCGACAGGCAGTCCCACAAACCTCTGAGCTTCAGGACCTGGACATGAAAGGACTCAGGAGCAATCTGGCCTTGTGATCTCTGTGTCGGTTCTGAGGAGATCCCAAGTCTGTGGTCTTGAGATGCCATCCTGGGCCTCACAGCTCCCCAGACTCCACTGCAGCATGTAGGGATACCTCAGTCCTCAGTTTCTCTTCCTCCCAACTCCTCTCAGCAGCCTGTGTGTTACAGGACCTGTCATTAATATGAGCACCTCGGTGCAGGCCTAGGAACGTGCAGAGCAGCAGGAGGAGGTGGGCCAGAGAGAGAAGCAAAATGCCCACTCAGGTGACAGCAGGCCTCTAGTGCCTCCCTCTCCCCGAAGGTCTAGACCACAATGCGCTGAACAACCAGAATTTCCCTGGGCCGGCCTGGGGCTGGAGAGCTGGCTCAAGCAGTAAAGAGCACTGATTGCTCTTCCAAAGAACCCAGGCTCAATTCCCAGCACCCACATGGCACAGCTATCTGTAACCCCCGTTCCAGGGGATCTGACACCCTCACACAAACATGCATGCAGGTGAAACACCAATGTACATCAATAAATAAAGCCAGGTGGTGGCACACACCTTTAATCCCAACACTTGGGAGACAGAGGCAGGTGTATCTCTGTGACTTCAAGGCCAGCCTGATCTACAGAGTCAGTTCCAGGACAGCAAGGCCTATACAAAGAAACCCTATCTCGAAAAACAAAAAAAGAAAACAAACAAACAAAAATAATAAAGGAAGAAGAAGAGGTCATGAGCTGGGCAGTGGTGGCGCACACCTTTAATTCCAACACAGAGACAGGTGAAACTGTGTTGGAGGCCAGCCTGGTCTACAGAGCAAGTTCCAAGACAGCCAGGGCTATACAGAGAAACCCTGTCTCAAAACAAACAAACAAAAGAAAACCCAAAACAAGCAAACAGAAAGAAGTGGTGAAAGGGAAAGAGAATGGGGTGCAGCTGAGCCTGAGAGAGAGGAGTCAGCTGCAGGGCAAAGAGATAGGACCCCTCTGTAGATGTTCAGAACCTGGAAGAAGCACAATAGGCTGGGGTAAGGGAGGACCGGGTCTGAAAGTGTTCAGAGGAAAGGAGGTATTTCACAGCAAAGACAGGCAGTGGGGTAGGGGTGAGAGCCAGACTCAGGGCAGAGGCTAGTATCGGGCCATCTGCCGGCTGGAAGACTGGCGAGGATATCCAGGGGGAAAGACACACCAGAAGGAAGGCAGAACCCGGGGTGGAAGGAGGGGAGCTGACAGAGAAGAGAGTCAAAATAGCAGTCTAGGCTAGGCCTTTGTCCTAGCCCAGCACAATTGCCAGCTTCCAGGACTGGTTGTCTCCTGAGGACGGAGATGGGGAGAGTGTTGCATTGAATCCTAGTGACTGTGAAATAGTGGGTCCCCCCTCTTCCCTGACTTCTCCACCACCCATATGTATTCCCCAGGTATACTGCTGTCCATATTGCAGCTTCCTGAGCCCAGAGTCTGACCAGGTGAGGGTTCATACACTCTCCCAGCATGCTGTGCAGCCCAAGTACAGGTGCCCACTCTGCCAGGAACAGCTGATGGGCCGGCCTGCCCTACACTTCCACCTCAGCCACCTTCACAACGTGGTGCCCGAGTGTGTTGAGAAGCTGCTGCTTGTGGTGAGTGCAGGCCGAGGGAAAATGGTCTTAAGGTCCTGCCAGGGCAGTGTGGGAAGAGAGGAAGAGGCAGCAATATCCAGGCCAGTGTGCTGGGGGTAGGATGTGAAGAAAATCGCATTCTAGAGAGTTGACGTGGGAAAATAAAGTTGGTGGGGTGGCTCTTAGCACCTAGTTGACTTTACTCCTAGAGAAGACAACTATGTATTACCCTCACTTCCACTAAATCCTGAAAAGAGTTGTTAAAACTAGGTAAGATACTTTTAGTCTGGGGACGGGGGTGAGGGCAGCTAGCTACCCAGTCTCTCAGCCAAAGAAGAGCATCAATTTTGGGGGAAGATTTGTCTAGACAGGACATTGGATCCAGGGGAAGAGAGCTTGGCACAGATACGGGTGCAGAATAAATGGATCAGGAATAGCAGTAGGGAGCAGCGGATAATGATGGAAAACCACCAGGATTTCCTACGTTACAGGCCACAACCGTAGAGATGACCTTTGCAACCAAAATGCTGCCTGGACTCACACCAACCCCTGTGGAAGATGGCCTAGAACGCCCCACTCCTGGCCCAGAGCCCACTTCCAGCAGAGATCAGGGAGCAGGTAAGGAAGGGTTCAGCATACCTCCCAAAATGGCAGAAAAAGGGATCAAGGGGTTCTGAAGACAACTGGCATCTAGTCAGGGGCTTTGGATAGCCAACGGTTGGAGCTCAGCTTGAACACCGTTCTTCCTCCCCTGTCTCCTGTAGAGAGCTCTAACCTGACCCCAGAGGCCAGCCCAGATCCTCCTGAACCTCCCCCGGCACCAGTCGAGGGCCCAGAGCAGCCCTCAGGAAGCCCTGAGCAGCCCTCTTCTCCAGTCTCATCTCCGGCCCCTCAGCTCGATGCCCAGGCTGAAGAAGTGGCTGCTCCACCAGCCATGGCTGAAGAGGAAGAAGGAGCCATGGGGGAACCCCGCTCTGCAGAGCCATCCCCAGCTGACTCTCGCCACCCGCTGACCTATCGGAAGACCACCAACTTTGCCCTGGACAAATTTCTTGACCCTGCTCGCCCCTTTAAGTGTACTGTGTGTAAGGAGTCCTTCACCCAAAAGAACATCCTCTTGGTTCACTATAATTCTGTCTCCCACCTTCACAAGATGAAGAAGGCTGCCATTGACCCATCATGCCCTGCCCGAGGAGAGGCTGGCATCCCCCCACCCACCAGCGCTACATCAGACAAACCCTTCAAGTGCACAGTCTGCCGAGTGTCCTACAACCAGAGCTCCACCCTAGAGATCCATATGCGATCGGTTCTGCACCAGACTCGCTCCAGGGGGGCCAAGACTGATGCCAAGACTGAAGGACCGGAGCGCAGCCAAGAAGAACTCAAGGAAGGCGAGACTGAGGGTGAGGTGGGCACTGAGAAGAAAGGCCCCGACCCCAGTGGCTTCATGTCTGGACTGCCCTTCCTGTCTCCACCACCCCCTCCCTTGGACCTGCACCGGTTCCCGGCCCCCCTCTTCACCCCCCCAGTCCTGCCCCCCTTCCCTCTGGTTCCAGAATCACTGCTCAAGCTCCAACCGCAGCAGCTGCTGCTGCCCTTCTACCTCCATGACCTCAAAGTGGGGCCCAAGCTGGCACTAGCCAGTCCTACACCCATGCTGTCCCTACCGGCTGCCACCCCGCCTCCTCTTCCCGCACCCCCCAAGGCTGAGCTGCCTGAGCAGGAATGGGAGCGGCCCCTCATAGCTGAAGAGGGGAATGAAGCAGGGCCCTCTTCACCACCCCACACATCGCCCAACGATGCTGCCCGCACAGCAGCCAAAGCCCTGCTAGAAAATTTCGGCTTTGAGTTAGTCATTCAGTACAATGAAGGGAAGCAGGCAGTGCCCCCTCCCCCAGCACCTCCTCCCCCAGAGTCTCTGGGGGGCGGAGACAAGCTGGCCTGCGGGGCCTGTGGGAAACTCTTCTCCAATATGCTTATCCTCAAGAGTCACGAGGAACACGTTCACCGCCGCTTTCTGCCCTTTGAGGCTCTGAGCCGATACGCCGCTCAGTTTCGGAAGAGCTATGACAGCCTGTATCCACCCCCAGTAGAGCCCCCCAAACCTCCAGATGGGTCCCTGGAGTCACCTCCCCAGATAGGCCCACCTTTCATGATTCCAGAGCCTGAGGTAGCGGGGATCCACGCTTCTGAGGAGCGAAGCCTGGCAGGAGGACACTGGCCCCTGGAGGAAGACGACGGCTCTCGAGGCAGTCTTCCTCACACGGTGCCTGCAGGCCGCCGCTTCTCCAGAACCAAGTTCACTGAATTCCAGACCCAAGCCCTGCAGTCCTTCTTCGAGACCAGCGCCTACCCCAAGGATGGAGAGGTGGAGCGACTGGCAAACCTCTTGGGTCTGGCTAGCCGTGTGGTGGTCGTGTGGTTCCAGAACGCCCGCCAGAAAGCCCGCAAAAATGCCTGTGAGGGCGGGTCTGTGACCGCTGGGGGGTCCTCTGGGGGGGCCTCCGGCTGTAGGCGCTGCCATACCACCTTTGCCTGTGTTTTCGAGTTAGTTCGGCACCTCAAGAAGTGCTATGATGACCAGCCTCCTGAGGAAGAGGAGGAGGCAGAGAGAGGGGAAGAGGAAGAAGAGGTAGAAGAAGAAGAGGCGGAAGAGCAGAACCCCGAACCTGCCGCTAGGCAAGGTGGCCCATCACCAGAACATGCAGATGTGGAGGACCCAAGCCAAGTTGAGCCAGCAAGGCCTGAAGGCAAAGAAGAGCCTGAGGGGAAGGCACCCCCATCCCCTGCCACCCACACCTGTGACCAGTGTGCCGTTTCCTTCCCCAGCCAGGACCTCCTGACTGCTCACCACAGACTGCATTTCCCACCGTGTGCGGCGCAGCCTAGCGCGCCACCGCAGCTCCTCGATCTGCCCCTGCTGGTGTTCGGGGAGCGGAACCCCGTAGTATCAGGCACCTCCTCAGTGACAGGGACACCCCTCAAGCGGAAGCATGACGATGGCAGTCTGTCTCCCTCAGGCAGTGAAGCAGGGGGTGGAGGAGAGGGTGAACCCCCCAAAGACAAGCGCCTGCGCACCACCATCCTGCCCGAGCAGCTGGAGATCCTCTACCGCTGGTACATGCAGGACTCCAACCCCACGCGGAAGATGCTGGACTGCATCTCTGAGGAGGTGGGGCTCAAGAAACGAGTAGTGCAGGTCTGGTTCCAGAATACCAGGGCCCGAGAGAGGAAAGGCCAGTTTCGAAGCACCCCAGGGGGAGTAGCTGGGTCAGCGGTGAAACCCACTGTTACACCCACCCCAGCACCCTTCCCCAAATTCAACCTCCTGCTGAGCAAGACAGAAGATGATCCTGGGAAGGAAGCCCCAAAGAGAGAAGCCCCTGCTTTCCCTTACTCCACAGTCACCCCTGCAGCCGGGCCTCTATCATTCCTGCCACCTGGGACACCTGGGAAAGAGGCCACTGTACCAACACCAGAGCCCCCTGTACCCCTCCCAGTTCCCGCACTCAGTGAGGATGAGGGCCCAGAGGAACCGTCTAAAGCGTCTCCAGAAAGTGAGGCTTGCAGTCCCTCTGCAGGAGACCTGAGTGATTCATCTACTTCCAGCCTGGCCGAACCAGAGTCCCCGGGGGCTGGAGGGACCAGTGGGGCACCAGGAAGTGGGTCTGGAGTTCCAGATGCAATGGGGCAGCGGCGATACAGGACCCAGATGAGCAGCCTGCAGCTGAAGATCATGAAAGCCTGCTACGAAGCCTACCGCACCCCTACAATGCAGGAGTGCGAGGTGCTGGGGGAGGAAATCGGACTGCCCAAGAGAGTCATTCAGGTCTGGTTCCAAAATGCTCGGGCCAAGGAAAAGAAAGCCAAACTGCAGGGGACAGCACTTGCAGGGAGCGCGAGCGGCAGCGGCAGCGAGGGCGCCTTGGCGGCCCAGCGCACCGACTGCCCCTACTGCGATGTCAAGTATGACTTCTATGTCTCTTGTCGAGGCCACCTCTTTTCTCGTCAGCACCTGGCCAAGCTTAAGGAGGCCGTCCGAGCCCAGCTGAAGAGTGAAAGCAAGTGCTACGACTTAGCCCCAGCACCCGAGGCCCCACTCGCTCCTAAAGGGCCGCCCGCCCCCGCGCCGCCCGCTACCACTCCTGCCTCTGTGCCCCTGGGGCCTTCCCCGACCCTGCCTCGCCTGGCTCCTGTCCTCTTGCCTGGCCCAACTCTGGCCCAGCCACCACTCGGAAGCATGGCTTCTTTCAGTTCAGGTGAGCTGGGGAGGCTGGGAGGAACTGGACTTGAGAGAGAGGGCACTCTAATATAAGCCCCTCCTTTCCTGCTTGGCTCTCCCCCACACAGTGATTCTTGCTGCAGGCTCTGGGAAAAAAAGGAGAGTAGAGAGCGAAGGCCGCTGGGTAGGGGGAGGGATGAGTGTGCATTTACAGTGGTCTGGAGCAGGAAGGTCGAAAAGGAGTAACCCTTCATCACCTCCTTTCATCTTCCTAGGCCCTGCAGCCTCCTCAGGCCTCCTTGGCCTCGCCTCTTCAGTCCTGCCTGCTACCACAGTGGTCCAGACTGCTGGTCCAGGCCGCCCCTTACCTCAGAGACCTGTGTCCAACCAAACCAACAACAGCTCTACTGACCCTACCCCTGGCCCAGCTACTGATCCCTCAGGAGACAAAGTCTCTGGTGAGCGAAAGCCAGTTGCAACCCTTTCCAACTCCTCCACTGATGCCCTCAAGAACCTGAAAGCGTTGAAGGCCACTGTCCCAGCCCTGTTGGGGGGGCAGTTCCTGCCGTTCCCATTGCCCCCTGCAGGCGGGGCAGCACCACCAGCTGTCTTTGGTCCTCAGTTACAAGGGGCCTACTTCCAACAGCTTTACGGCATGAAGAAGGGGCTATTTCCCATGAACCCCGTGATACCTCAGACCCTCATTGGGCTGCTCCCCAATGCCCTCCTCCAGCCACCACCTCAAGCCCCTGAGCCTACAGCCACAGCACCCCCAAAGCCTCCTGAGCTGCCGGCTCCTGGGGAAGGGGACAGCAGTGAGGCTGACGAGCTGCTGACAGGCAGCGCGGGCATCTCCACCGTGGATGTTACTCACCGCTACTTGTGCCGTCAATGCAAGATGGCATTTGACGGCGAGGCCCCAGCTACTGCCCACCAGAGATCCTTCTGCTTCTTTGGGCGGGGTTCTGGGGGTTCCATGCCGCCCCCATTGCGGGTGCCTATCTGCACCTACCACTGCCTGGCCTGTGAGGTGCTGCTGAGTGGGCGTGAAGCCCTGGCCTCGCATCTGCGCTCCTCAGCCCACAGGCGCAAGGCAGCCCCGCCCCCAGGAGGCCCTCCCATCACCGTTACCAACAGCGCCACTGCTGTCCCGGCTGCTGTGGCTTTTGCCAAAGAGGAAGCAAGATTACCTCACACGGACCCCAACCCAAAAACTACTACTACCTCTACACTTCTAGCTTTATAAACAGAAAAACCAAGATGGGGCAAGAGAGGGCCTTAGGGTTCCCTCACCCCAACCGTCAGCTCTGCCCACCTCATGGGAGTCTGTCAATTCCCACCTTCAGTGGGCTTCACACACCCCACCTCCAGCAGAGTCCTGCCTCCTCCCCATCCCGCAGACAGTCTGACCCCCCTTGCAGATGCACCCCACCTTGTCACACATGTCTACTTCCTTCCCACTGAGTTCCCAGCCCTCTTCCCCTGTAAACACATCCCGTTTTCCATACTGTTATACTGACTGAGAAAACGCCAAAAGAAAGAAAAGAAGAAGAAAATGAAAACCCAAGACAAAAGGGCGGTGGGAAAAAAATCAACTTTGCCGCCCCCCTCTTCTTGCCCCTTGTCCAGAGCACAGACTGCTCACAAACTCCAAAAACCCACTTGGTTCCTAAGGTTGGAGCCTGGGATGGGCAGGGAGCCCATAAAACTAACCAAACTGGAGGCTGTCAGGGGGAGAAGCGCCCCTGTTCACTCTCCCCATTTCCCTCCCTCCTGACCCTCTCCTCACCTGAAGGAACCCTTGCGGCCTGGACTCCTGCTGAAGCAGCTGCTAGGGACCCCTCTACCCACCCTCACCCCATACCCTGGAAACTGCAGTAGCTTTTTCTCAAAGGCTTTAAACACAAAGATCCTCTCAGCAGCTGTGGGCCTGCCCCGTGCCCTAGCCCTGCCGAGGGCAGTCCAGCCTCCGGGGATCACACTGCCCACCCATGGCAAATCCAAAGTTCTTTTTAAAAACAAAACTGAAACACACCAAATAAACAAGCGCAAGAGAGAGTGTGCACATGCACGAGAGAGATGGAGAGACCAGAGGAATGAAGTAAAGAAAAACAAAAACTGATTATACAGAGAGAGAAAAGAAAACTCCCATCAAACAAGTAGTTTGGGTTTTTTTTGTTGTTTTTTGGGTTTTTTTTTTGTTGTTGTTTCATTTGTTTATGTTTTGTTTTACTGTTTGTGTCCCCCCACCCCCATTTGAGAGGTTCTTGCAGTCTGAGCACTAATGCCTCTAAGTCCTTACTGGATCTGCCGGACCAGAGGCAGTGTAGCCTTCCCCTGGCTGTGCCTGGCCTCAGCAGGACTAGGAACACAGAGATGAGCCCTGTCCCCTGAGGTGAACGTGTTGTCGGGACACCTAGATCTCATTCTCAGTGTAGGAGTCGTGGCCACCCCGGGAAGAAGAGCATGGCGGGGGGGGGGGGCGCACAGGGGAGGGCGGGCAGTCCTGGTTTCTGAAGTCAGGATGTGCATCCCTTTTGTCTGTCCCTTTTCTCCTTTCTGTCTTCCTCCCCAGGGCCTCTGGCATGTTTCTGATGGTCCGGAACCTCCTTTGCCATTGCAGGCTCCCCTGCTCCCCATCTGCTTTTTCTCCTCTTACTCCTCCGCCCTCTCCCTTGCTCCTCCAGCTCAGCCCAGCCCCCCATTAGTCAGCATCCACTGGAGGTGTTGCCCAGAGTCTGCCTGTCTGCCAGGCAGAAGGCCCTGTGAGAAGATGTGTACGAAGTGGGGTCCCCTAAGCACAACATGCTCTCCAGGGGATACAGTAGGAGGGCAGTGTCCCGGGGACACTTCCCACACCCAGTCTTACCTCATGTGTGACCAGCAGGGGGTAATTTTGGCAATTCCCAAATCTAGCCCAAATGGCACAGGATAGGTTTACTAGATATTTTGTTTTAGCAAAGAAAAGCCTGCAAAATTTCCTACACCCTCCAGCTGTTTCGTTTCTCCCCTTAACTCTGAGGAGCCCCCCCCCATACATTAGTTGCCCATTTGATATGTGTCCGCCTGCCCTAGAACTAAGCTTCTGCAGGGTCCCCCAGCCACACAGCAACACTAAAGCGACGGTTTATGTGCAGAAAGGGAGAAGCGGGCAGGGTCAGCTGAAATCCTTAGTTCTCACATATTCTGATTCTTCAACTTCTGTGTCATTCACTTTGAAAGCTAAGACACTTTTAGCTCCAGTCAGTTGAGGGTAGGATGAAACCAGTTCTGTTAATACCAAAAAGGCCAGTTCCTAGAAAAATTAGCCCGTGGTGGTCTGGTCCCTGCTGCCAGCATCTCTCTCACAGCCCACATACCCAGCCCCAGACTTCTCTCTCACTTGTTCAAATTCTATGTATAAAAGTATTTTCTTAGCAGCATGTGTATGAGGAAAAAAGATTTTTTGGATTTTTTTTTTTTTTTTTTAACTCTGCTTTCTGGGAATGTGACTTGTGTATAAAAGCTAAAAAAAGAAAAAGAAAGAAAAGAAAAAGAAGGAACTTTAAAGAAAATCTTGGTAAACCTCTGCCTTGGGATAATTAGAGGTGTTGTGTCATGCGTTCTAGCCTGGTTAGGTTGGAGGAAGTCTGAACTATGGATGGTTTGACCAAGGGTTACTGTGGCCAGAAACTCCTTCTCCTTGTGCCTTCTTACACCAAAACACGGTGGCCTGGGACACACCAGGTAGTCACAGCAGTAGACAAAAATTTCCTGAGTAACTGTACTTTCCCAGGACCCTTGGAGCTGTTGATAGGCCAGTCACCAGGATCCCCAGAGAGCACCAGTCTGCAGTCTTTCTCGGCACTCTCCTCTGGCCACACCAACAGCAACACTACCCCTCCACCACACACCGGTACACACTAGGGGGCCTGGTGTCTGAAGAATACTGGAGGTGACCATCGAGTCAGCAGGATCTTGTGGAATAACAGATGAAAGGCAAGCAAGGCAATACCGGCAAATGCATCTGCCTGTCTGCTAAGCAAGCTTGAACTAGGCCCTCATAAGCCGGGTCCACCCTGGCTCCAGATGTCTAACATACACAATTCTAAAGAAACACCAAACCAGGTTCCTTCTTACTCCAGAGTCATTGCTGGGAGGCAGGAGGTGCAAATGATCTTGCCTGTCTTTGCTCAAGGTACTCAGTCCTCAACCAGAAAAAAAAAAAAAAAAAAGCAAGGTTTGCTGGATGAACATGGGAAATCTGAAGCCTTAGTAGCCAGATAGTATAGATATGCAGCCAGATCATCGAAAAACTGGTTCTTACCCCAAACCTCTAGCCCTGGGGTGAACTTACAGAAGCAAAAGCCGGTTACTCTAGGCATGATAGCACGGGCTGCTGCTTTCTTTCTGTTCCTTAGTGTCAGACAGGATCACCAAGTTCTCATCACCCTGCTATCTGGTTTTTTCATCCCTATAAAAATATTCACATAAGAGACTGGGTATGGTAGAGGACACCTTTTGTCCCAGCACTCAGGAGACAGAGGCAGATGGATCTCTGTGAGCCCAAGGCCAGCCTGGTGTACAAAGAGGATTCCAGGCCAATTAGGGCTATGCAGTGAGACCCTGTCTCAAAAAGCCAGAATAATAACAATTTACATATGAAATGGAAGCAGAGTTCTGTGTATAGCACCCCTCCAACAAAACAAGTCCATCCTCAGGAGGACCTCAGTCGAGGTCTGCAGAGAGATGCGCGCACTTGCACACAGAGAGAGAGAGAGAGAGAGAGAGAGAGAGGCTTAAATTGAACAACAACATGCCCCAAGATAACCTTCATTCCATTAAGAAGCAGTACTTTCTAGGAACTGAGGTTGCAGGCTAGCAGAAGGGCTCTTGCCTCTAAACACTTCACGTGTGCTAATTGTCCTCATGTTAATAGAAACAGAAAAAGTTCACAAAACAGGAAGTCTCAGGAAAATGTACCCAGTGTCCATTAGCACTGAAACTATTAACTCATGAGGGAGAGGCCAGAAATGATTGTCATCTACAGCTGCGAGAGGCAGACGAGAAGTCAAGAAAACTTCGGAAAACTGTCCGAAATCAGGTGGGCTGGGCTGGGGCTCTGTTACAGGAAGGACTGGAATTGAGAAGGGGGGGGGATGCATCTCAAAAACTGGTCAGAAACCTGGAGCTCTAAGGCCACCGTTTCTAGGAGACTGAATTGGGAAGGAAGACCACAGTACTATGGCAGCAGTCACCACGGCATAAGGGCAGTAGCCGCAGGAACAGAGCCTACAGGAGGAGCGTGGATACAATACACAAAGATGAAACTCTGAGAGGGGACACTGAGGAAGGTTAGACCAAGTCTGTTAAGTTTGAAGAAGAGAAGAGCAACGCGAGGGAACACGCCTCTTGGAAGACCCTACACCTTTTGTGGAAGTAGGGATCAAATCCAGGGCCCCAGGAACATGAAGCAGGTGCTCTTCCACTAAACCACACCCCTCCACTTCCACACACCACCACCCCCACTTTTTTTTAAAATATAGGGTCTCATGTAGACTAAGTTTAACTCTCTGTGTAGCCCAGGATGACCTGGAACTCTGGGTCTTCTGGCCTCCATGCCTGAGTTAGAGGCAAGCACAACTGACCCCCTTTTTCTTTTTTAATTTTTAATAAATTCATTCTTTTGAGATGAATTTGAATTGAGAGCACTTGCTCTATAGCTCAAACAGCTCTTAAGCTCCAGATCTTCCTGCCTAAGCCTCCTGAGCAGCCGAGGTCACAGGCCTGTGCTTCTAGGCCCGGGGGGAAGACACCACACTTTGCAAAAACATAACATCGAGTGACAAAACTAGGTGACTCAATTGTATGCCCACCCTGTGACTCCCCTTGATAGAGAAGGAGCCAGCTAATTCTCTAAGCAAAACACAAACAGAGATTAGATAGATAACATTGCCTGACAATGTGAAATGGGTTTCCAGAAACTTCCCAGTGACAGAGGGGTCTGACCAGAAGTTAGTGGAGAAGCAGGCTGAGTGTTCCTAGGTAGAACAGAAAGAGGCTGGGCCTGTTGAGGAGATTGGGGAAAGCCTTACCCAGCCATCCAGAGTCTTCCCTACAAAAACCTTCAAAAACGGGCGGTCAGTAGGAGCTCACTTTGCTCACATCTGTACATCTGTGGTTCTTTTCTAACAATACCAAAGCCTGCACAACATCCTCACTGAACCCGAAGAAGGCCCACACTGGGCATATCCCAGCAAACGACTCGGGCAACAGCGGCACTTGTCTGCAAGATGTGGGGATTTGCCAATACTGCTGTGGGTCCAGCCTTGTACAATGCTGACCCTACATCACAACCCAGGTCTCCAAGAGACAGGGGAGGAGCAGGACCTCTCTTCCCCCACAAAATCCGTACAGATCTCATGGGGACACAGAGAACATCAGTCAGTGCTCTGATCTCATGGTTCTCGATGAGAAGATTTGAGAAACATATGGCAGCCAGTACTTAGAACTGGGAGGAGAAGGAAGTGGGGCCTTGAAAATGTTATCAAGGTGGGGGCGGGGGTCTTCTGTAATAACTTCTGTCGATTGCAATCACCGTGCTAACAAGTTACACGCCCTAACTGGACCTCACAACTCTCTGCTGCTTACCGGCTACCCTCACTCAGCACGAATATGCACATATTCCACAACATATATATCGCCGGTTTGCCATGAACAATGGTCAAGGAAAAACAGAGGTACAAAGACAAGAAAGATTCAAATGAGACCGACTGCCCTCCAAAATGAATGCCAAGTCATGGAACAGTCTGTCAGAAAGTTTATCCACCTACAACATGGTTACCTGAGTGTTTGTTTAAAATATATCCTAAGATTAGTCTAGGGGTACAAGCCTGTAATCCCACCTTCTAGAGTGGCTGAGTCAGGAGGTTCACATATTCAAGATAGCCTGGACTACAGAGTTAGTTCAAGGCCAGCCTTGAGCTTAGCAAGACCCCATCTCAAAATAAAAAGCAAAAAGGGAACCTAACTCAATGATAGAGTGTTCGCCTATCACGCACAAGCCCTGGGTTCAATTCCTACTACCATAAATCATAGTTAAGTGTACATTTCTGAGCCCCATTGCCATGCCAAGTGAATCAGAAACTCCTGCTGAAATGATCTTAGCTGCTGGCTAAGAGATGCTGTCCTAGCGTGCCCAGTCCCAGTTCTCCAGTCCCAGAACAACTCTGCTATGCCGGAGGCTCCCACACAGTGGCTACCATCACTTCAGGTTTTTCCCCTTTAGTGCTGGAGATTGAGCCTAAGGCCTCACACATGCTAGGCCAGCGCTCTACCACTAAGCTTTGCCCAATTCGATTTTCTCCTCCTCAGATATATCATCCTCATTACCTGGACAAACACCTTCAACCTTCCGGTCTGCTAGAATCTGATGGTATCATGTGCTTACGGCGGCTTCTGTCTTAACAGCAGAAAACAGTTCTTAAGCACCGTCCACTCACCGTGCTGACCGAAGACCTCTTGCTTTCTCTTCTCCTGTGGAAACCCTGCTTCTTCTGAAACTGCCGTCCACTTCCAGAGATGTCAAGATCAGAACTCCCCCAGCCCAAGCGCAGCTCCGCCCAGGATGGACTTCCTATGAGCAGGCCTTATCTCTTAGAGCCAGCTTGTCTCTCTGACTTTACCCACAGCCACAGTTTTCTCCAGATTGTCCAGAATGAAGGCCTATAGCCTCTGCCTACCCAGGAATTGGGGAAATCCAGTGCTACTGAGGACTCTTGCATAGGGCAGCTTAAAGTTAAAAATTTCAGGGGCTGGAGCATGTCACCACAGGTGCTGGAGGAGATTGTCCTTCAAAGCAACGCCTTCTCTCTCACCGTCATTGCTGGGCCCTGGCCTCCTTCCAAGCGTAGATTTCAAAAACAGAACTTAGTCTGGTCCTATTTGAGATGCCACTGGGAAATCCCTAAACATAAAATCGCAGTCTTTGTAGAAGTCCCGGGTATCCTGTCTACCTATGTCTCACCTCTCCAGTTCTAGAGTGCTTCTCATTCTTCCAAAGGACAGGGGACTAGTTCATCTCAAGCAGAGATCAGCAGGAAATACACAGGTAAAACCCAGTCACTCCCTAACAGCCAAGCCTGAGGTCTGTCTCCTTCCACTCTTTTTGGGACTGTCTGAGTAACCGCTTAGCTGCCAAGTCTCTGTCCAGGCCCTTTTACCCTGCCTTTTTATTTCCTGCCCTAGCTGCCCAGAGAAGTCCACAGTCACTGGCTTCAGATGTGGCTGTAGACAATGTCCCGTCCCTCTGTACTCCAGATTCCTTTGCCTAGCTGCTCAAAAACAGTATAGTGCCATTTACATCCCCTTCTTGGGGTTAGAAAGACATGAGAGTCACGTTCAGAAAGCAGCAGAGGTGAGAATAGCGAATGGGGCTTCGGTCCGTCTGTGAAGGGTACCTCATATGCCGTTTCCCAACATGGAGCTCCACCCAGCCTGGCACCGCCATGCACACGGCCCCTCTCCCTCATTGCCGCCAAGCGGTATCTTGAACAAGTTTGGCGGCTTTGGGTTTGCCGCAGTGCCAGACTCTGAGTCACTGGTCACATGCCAATGCAATACTGCCAATTGTGGCAGCATCTACTTGGTTGGGTGCCAAGCAGTAGGACCCAGATGGTGATGATGAAAAGCGGGGGAGGCAGAGAGAGGGGAAGGAGAGGGAGGCACCAGGGAGAAAAATCCGCCACACTTGTAAGAGGGGACAGTACAAATGGGAGCTACAAAAGGCTACCCTTCCCATCACACAGCCCAGTGTCACATGCAAACCCTTCCCTCCGTGAACACCTGCAATAACGGTACATACAGACCAGGCTAGAGGATACGGCCAGCTTCCGCGGGGGAATGGCTGGAGGCCAGCAGGGCTCACCACTCTTCTTCCTTGGGGGTCTTAGCCATGGGGGTCCTCCATTGTGTCCTCACGGGGTACTCCGTCTGCCATTCAGTTCTCCATGCCTAAGAGGGAATGGGAAGGAGGGCCTGGCAGAAAGGAGTCTATTCTCCCAAAGAGAACATCCTTTATCTCTCCACCTAACTCCTGGCACAGCAAACCCCTCAACCAAATCAGAGGGGCACCGACAACACCAGAGCCATGCCAGGCTCCATGGGCAGTGCCATCTGCCCTCACACCCCAGCTTCCCTGCTGTCTTCCCCAGTGTTCTCTTAAAAGGCCACACTGCCAGCCCAAGCAAGTTCTCCCTGGGTAGTAGTGGCACAGCCTCCTACCTCTCCCATTCGTTCTTGGCTCTTCCTGGTCTACTCTCTTCGCCCCACTCCCCAGACTGGAACAGAGAGAACTCCTTCACAGTCCAACACTTCTCAGAGCTCATTCTGGAGGGACAGCGGCGGCGGCACACCCCCTCTCTACCGCCTCACCCCTCTGGTCCCCATCACCCCAGACCTGGGCACAAGCCCAACAGTTGTAATGCCAACAGCTCTTGTGTGCCGCACCTTCCTCCCAGAGCACAAGGACTCCTGTCGCTGCCCCCTCCACTCATCCCCTCCCATCTCCATGGGCACAAGGGTGGCAGCTGCAGTTACCAATGCCTGCATTCAGACGGCATGAAGCAACTCATGCACCCTCGCCTCTCCTCCAAGGTCCCACACCTCTCCCCTCCTTCTTCCACTCCATCCTTCTGTCCTTCTAGTTGGATGCTACAGTGGCAACTGCAATGCCAACCCCCACCCATGCCCAGGAGGCTTACATACAACACACGCATATGCGTACATGTACATGCGCGCGCACACACACATACACACACACACGGCCCCATGAGTGCCAGGCAGCGGTGGCAGACACACAGCAATGCAGTGACTGGTACCCGAGGAGGCAGCCAGATTCGGCACCTGATCCAGTACCCATTTGGGATTGGGTGGTAGGCAGGCAGGCGAAGGGGTGATGGAGGCAGGCGATGGCCCTAGGTTGGCAGCCGATGGAGCTAGGAGAATGGAGGGAACAGATGCTCTTTGCCCAGTCTCCCTCCCTCTCTCTCCCTGAGATCAGTGCCAAGCTGGGGGGATGGGGAGAGGGGAAGATGGGGGAAGGGTGGCATTTGGAGAGCTGGCAGGCTGGGTGGGGGGGAGAGCTGGGTCCGCCCAAGCTGGGCAGTGCCGGCACTGGCTGCCGCCTCTCCACTCTGCCATCTGTCTCGCTTCTCTCCCCACCCCCTTTCTCTCTTTCTCTTTCTTTCTCTTTCTCCTTCAACCATAGTAAAATGAAAAGAGGAAGACAGGGTCCTCGTTCCACCCATCCCAACCTCGGTACCACCCCCTTCTTCCTCCCCACAACTCACCACACCATACCACCACCAAGCCATCTGTGTTCTCTCCTCCTGGCTCGGCCACCTTCTTTCACTCGCCTTCACCCTCATGCCAAAACAGGTGCAATTTAAATATATATAATATATATGTCATATATATATGCACACACACACATATATATACATTAAAAGGCAACTTAAAATGAAAACTATTTTCTTTGGAATGTCCTGTCCTTCAGAGTCTGGGTTCTCGTTGCCAATATTTATGTGGCAGGCAAAGGGAGGGGACCCTGTCCTCAGCTGGTGCCCATGAATCCCATGCCAGGGAGGAGGGGTGGCTGGGGTGGGGTGGGGGTGGGGTGGGGTACCGGGAGAGCTCTCTTCATTCTGCGCCTGTGGTTGTTTCTTTTTTCCCTACCCTTCTACTTCCGGAGTAGATTCAAATATATCTAGAGTCTTCCCCACCCCCAGCCCCCCAGCCCTGGTTTCCAGGGCCCCTGTGCCCTTCTCTCCCTGCTTTTGATTTTATTCCTCGATCACCCTTTCCGGTTTTGTGTGTGTACGTGTGCGTGCGTGCAAGTGTGCTTGCATCCATGGCAGTGGGCACTGTGCCAGCCTCTACACTGCCATCTGCGATGCCTTCTGCAGCTCCGGCTACTTCTCTCTGCCACCTTCGGCTCACAACCCCCCAGCATCCTAGCTCCCCACCCCCAGTCCCCAATCATTAATTAGCTACTGGATTAATTAAATCGTGAATACTAATTAACATCCCTACAGGGCAGGCTGCCAGGCGAGGGCAGAGGCAATGAGAAGACAAGAGAAGACAAGTGGAGATCCGGAGGCAGAGAGAACACCGAGGAGACAGCCAGAAGGGACCCAAAGGAGGGACGGAGGAGAAAGAATGCGGGGTGGGGACAGACCGGGCAGGGTTGCAGGTGGACGGCACTGGCACAGAAAGTGGGGTATTAAATACATAGACGGGAATGCAACGCAGGCTTTGCACCCAAGTGAGACACAGGTGATCAACTTACCTCCGTCCCCTCCTAGGCCAGCTCAGAGACAGGAATGGGGGACTCTCCAGCGGCGTGGCTCAGTGGACAAAGGCACTTGGTGCCAAACATAGCAGCCAGAGTTAAAAATCTGAGGACCCCACGGTGGGAGGTGTCCTCTGGCCTTCACACACACACACACACACACACACACACACACACACACACCATAGCATACATGCCCACACACGTGCGCATGCATGCACACAAATGAATAAGTGTAGTAAAAGTAAATAAATAAAGGTTCCCTCTATAAAAAGAAAGAAAGAAAACCAACTCCAGAACTGTGAGTCCACAGCTATGACCTGTCTGCCTGTCCCTGGCCCGCAGACCCAGTTAGCAAATTCTCCCCAAGGCCCATGTGGAACCCATCCTCTTCTGGCCACAACAGGCACTAGGCACACACTTGGCATACATACATACATACATGCAGGCAAAACACTCATACACATAAAAATAAATAAATCTTTAAAAAACTCAACATTACATTTAAAACAAAACAACTGTTAACTGTTAGCAGTGCTTAGCCTACCTGTTCTCAAACGCATCAGGCCATGCATGGAGCCGTGTACATGCTTAGTTTATTAGCAGGGGCGCGTGTCTGCTGCGGAGCATGTTAGAGAACAGAGAACGACGTGTGGAAACCAGTTCTATTCCATCGCGGATCCTTGGGGTAGAACTTCGCTGTCAGGTTTGACAGCAGGTAACCAATTCAGTAACCTTCTGTTTTGTTTGCCTGAGACAGAGTCTTGCTATGAAGCCCAGGTTGGCCCCAAACTCAGTGCATACCCCAGGTTGTCCTTAAACGAGCAGCTATTCTCCTGAACGCTAAGATTAAAAGATCGAACCCATGACCTTGTGTGAGTTAGACCAATGCTCCACTATGGGCTGGACCTGCAGCCCTTCATTTTCCTTTCTTCACACAATGTTCTCTGCTTAGTGGGAAGCCCTGCATCAGACGATCAGGGGAAGTTTTGGTCCAGAAGCTGGCAGACAGACCCATTGTCTCAAGGAAAGAGGATTCTTTTTTTTTCTTTTTCTTTTTCTGTTATTTGTTTGTTTTTGAGATAAGGACTTTCTGTGTAGCCTTGGCTGTCCTGGAAATAATTACGTAGACCAGGCTGACCTCAAACCCACAGAGATCCACCAGCCTCTGCCACCTCAGTGCTGGGATTAAAAGTGGGCCACCACACCCAGACTGGTGAAGGGGATTCTACAAGTCCACAAAAGAACAGCATAGAGCTCCATTGTCCAGACATGAAGCAGAAGTATGAAGCCAGCTCCCAGGGGGGAAGCCTATTGCTCTGTAGGGTCAGTGTCTTTGGGTCACTATTGCTGTGATGAAACACCATGACCAAAGAAACTTGGGGAAGGAAAGTTCATTTGACTGACACTTCCACATCGCAGTTCATCATCAAAGGAGGTCAGGACAGGAACTCAAACAGGGCAGGAACCTGGAGGCAGGAGCTGATGCAGAGGCTATAGAGGGTGCTGTTTACTTTGCTTTGCTTTTTTTTTTTGTTTGTTTTAGTTTTTCGAGACAGGGTTTCTCTGTAGCTTTGGAGCCTGTCCTGGCACTAGCTCTTGTAGACCAGGCTGTTTATTTTGTTTTACTTTGTATAACAGTTCTGAAAGTCCTGGAAATTGCTCTGTAGACCAGACTGGCCTTGAATTCCCGGAGATCCGCCTGCCTCTGTCTTTCAAGTGTTGGGATTAAAGGCATGCACCACCACAGCCTGGCTTCTAAACCCAATTTTATGGAGGCATTTTCTCAGTTGAGGCTCCTTCTTCTCTGATGACTCCAGCTTGTGTCAAGTTGAGATAAGATGATCATGCACACACAGACCAAGACTTTGGATAGACTCCTTAGCAACCATCAAGTCTAACTGCCAGTCACCTGGGACTTGGGTGGGTATGGCATGTCAGTAATCTCAGCACTCCTGGGACAAGGCCAGGAGAGGATTTGTCAGTCACACGTGGCTTCTATGGAGCTCGACACACCCTCCCTTTACTGGTCTGGTCTTCCCACTCCTGCCCTGGCCTTCTCCTGCCATTGGGCCCTGAGCATCTGGGAGCCTCAGGAGACTACCACTCACCCTGTAGGGAAGTGAGCCATCACAGGAGCTATGCAGCACACAGTGCCCCCAACTCTTCTGAGGTCCAGAACCTTGTTCTAGCTGCCTTTGCCCTCTCTTCTGGACTGTTCTCATATTACACAGCGCTGCTATGCTATGAACCTGGCTTCCTCTTCTATCACAGCCTCAATCCCGTGCCGTCTCGAGACTCAGGCACCTCCAGGGACATTCCTAGAGAGTTTCCCTGCTGTGTTCGGTTTGCCCCATCCCTGAGGCCCTTAACCTCTACCTCAGGATAATCTCTCTCTCCCTCTGTGTGTGTGTGTGTGGTATGTATGTGATTTTGCCTGCATGTATGCATGCATGTGTACCGTGTGTGTGCCTGGGGCCCAAGGAGGCCAGAAGATGGCACTGGATCCTCTGGGACTGGATGTTACAGACAGTGGTGAGCTAAACATATGTGCGGAGACCCAAACCTGGGTCCTCTGCAAAAGCAGTAAGTGTTCTAACCCGCAGAGCCGTTCCTCCAGGGCCAAGATAAACTGGGTGGTGGTGGCACACACTTTTTGTCTCAACACTCGGGAGGCAGAGGTGGGCGGATCTCTGTGAGTTCAAGGCCAGCCTGGTCTACAGAGTGAATTCCAGGACAGCCAGGACTACACAGCGAACCCCTGTCTCACATCAGCTCGGACGTGTGACCCACTGGCGTGAAGAGACTCTAAGCCAGGCCTCCATGAACTTCTGAACATCACTCTCACGCAACCCACTTCCCTACTGCCATCTTTTTTTTTTTTCCTTTGGCCCCCTCGTGGATAAAGGGGACAAAGTAAAGTTCCTTTTCCAATCAGAGAAAGTGAGAGAGAAAAAAACCTAGACATTTTCACAGGATATAGTTGTTTGTTCTACGCACACACAAAGACACAGTTTTCACTGTCTCCCTCTGCATCTCTGTGCTAGCCCCGAGCATGCTAGCAAGAACAACAGAAAGAAAACCAAGCCTCTCTCTTGAGACTCCCCACTTTCTGCAACTCATTTTTTGAGGAGCCCCATGCCTGTACACCCAGGGCGCACCTGGCTTTCTTTTTTCTAAAAACAAAAAGAAAGAAGAAAGAAAGAAAGAAAGAAAGAAAGAAAGAAAGAAAGAAAGAAAGAAAGAAAGAAAGAAAACTACAGGAGATCTGCAGAGACAGCTGGACGGGTAAGCACTTGCTGCACGAGCATGAGACTCTGTTTCCTATCTCTGTTACCATGGAAGAAGCTAGGCATGGCCCCACACACCTTTCACCCCAGTGTTGTGAGTGGGCAGAAACAGAAGGACCCCTGGGTTTGCTGGATGCTAGCCCATTCAGTGAGAGACCCTGTCTTGACACTTGACAGAATAAGGTCAAAAGTCACACACACACACACACACACACACACACACACACACACAATGGTGGAGAGCATGATGTCAAGGGCTCTACCAAAAACCACAACCCCACCTTCAGAACATAGGTTTTTGTTTTGTTTTGTTTTATTCTTTTCTTGTTTTGTTTTGTTTAGACAAGGTTTCTCTCCCCTAGTTTTTAAAGAAAGCTATCTTTGCTGAACCTTCTCCTGTCACTGAGAAGGAAAAGCCCAGCTTGCTAGAATCATGGTCCAACCCAGCTCACTTTCCCTTCCAGAGCCTGCTTCTCTCTCTGGCACCTCAGCACTGTGCCATCAGCAGCAGCAGAGGCAGGACAGGGCTACAGACAACTGATGGCAACTGAGTTACCGACAAACACAGCCAAAGCTGGCCAGCTCCCTGCCACGGTGGCAGTCCGCTACCAAATTCAGTATCCATACACTGTATACATTTTCTTCTGGAACCTGCTCTCTGCCTAACAAGTATTCTCTAAGCTTCCTACTGTCAGTGGCGAAGAAGAGGGGGAGGCTGGCCAGGGATGGATGGCCAAGCCAGGTGAACATGGAGCCCATCACTTCTAGAGATTCCCAGCATGAACTGCCTACTTTCACCCTCCCACCCAGATAGGCACCCATGTTAGGGTTTTTGCACTAGCTTCCCTCTGGGCATTTCCCATATAACTATACAGCCAGCCAACTGCCTTCCTGCTCTTTGTTGGCTGTGATGACTTTTCTTTGTGGTCAACTTTTAGAAGAACATTTGGAATGAACTACAATTCAGAAATGGAGGGCACACCAGTGAGGTTTTTTCTTTCTTTCTTTTCTTTTCTTTTCTTTTCTTTTTTTTTTTTTTTTGACTTGGTTTGAAGTAGGTGAATCCACATCTCCACTTCTAGTCCAGACCTCTGAAGTAGGAAGCCGGCTTTGATCCGGATCTTGAGTCAGGAAGACACACCTTTAATCTGGACCACTCCTTCTGCTGAAAGCCTATATATATATATACATATATATATATATATATATATATAGCCATGGAAAAAGGAAGCTTTGCTCTTTGCCTGCTTGCTCTTGCTTTGATAGCAAGTCTATTCCTTCACTGGTACTGGAGCCTTCTACTTCAGGATTCTAGCATCTACAGAAGACCAACCAAGGCATTGAGTCTTGTGAACTGAGCAACTTGTGGAGTTCATAGCCAGTCGTTGTTGGATTAGTTAGACCGTAGCCTGTAAGACCGTCTAATAAATCCCTTTCCTATATGTATAAGAAAGAAAGATTCATTCTATAAATTCTGTACTCTAGAGAACCCTGCCCAATACATTGGCTGAGGCCTATTCTTATCTTTCTATTTAATACAGCAATCTGTTCCCTTTACCAAATTCGCATTACATATATTATCTCCTGACATATCACATAACTTGATCATTACTTTTGCGGTCTGCCTCCTGTTTCACCTGTGACAGGCACACTACAAGGGTGAGAATCTTGGCTTTGCTTGCTGGTGTAACCCACCCTAAGCGCCAGCAACAGTGCTACACAGGAGGTACCAACAAGTATTTACTGAATGAACAGACCCCAGACTGTAACATGTCTGCTTGGGCAGACTAGTCTGTTTAGTTCACTATCTGGGATTGGGAGCAAAGAGAGAGATGAGGTATGGCTCAGGGTTCTGTGTTCCAGAAAAGTGGGTGGCTTCTCTAGAAGCCCCCCACCCTCTTCTCTTCATAGAGGCTTCAGACATGGCCAACAGCAGGTGCTGGAGAATGGGGAGAATGTTTTCTAATGAACTTAACCTCCTTCTCCATTTGCATCCAGGGAGGTTGTTTACTCCTTCATGGACTCCAGCCTTCAACTCTGGGTCAGACGGAAAAAAGCTTCCAGAGCCAAGGAACTCTCACTTGAATAAGCATAAAGAATCACCTGATAGTGCCGGGGAGATGACTTAGCAATTCAGAAGACCTAGCTGCTCTTCCAGAAGACCTAGGTTCAATTCGCAGTACTCACTTGGCAGCTCACAATTGTCTGTAACTCTATTTCCAGGTGATTTGACACCCTTGCACAGACATACGTGCAGGAAAAATGTCAGTGCACTTAAAAATAAATAAATCTTGAGAGAAAGAGAGAGAGAGAGGGAAGAAAGAAAGAAAGAAAGAATTATCTCCTGATAATGTAAAGGTTTAGAGTATTTGTTGCTCTTCCAGAGGACCCAGGTTCAATTCCCAGCACCACATAGTAGCTCACAACAGTCCATAACTTCCCTGCCAAGGGGTCTGGTACCCTCTTCTGTCCTCCTCAGGCACCAAGCATATATGTGGTACACATACATACAAGCAGGTGAAACATACACACACACACACATAATAAATCTTAAAAAAGAATTGTCTGATAAGGGTCAGTGCTATGGCTCAGTGGATAAAGGTGCTTGCTGTCAAGCCTGAAGAAATGACCTGAATCTGAATCTCAGAACCCACATGGTAGAAGGAGAGGACTGACTCCTGCAGGTACACGTGTGACACACAAGAGTGCAAACATTCGATACGCAGAAATAAGTAAATAAACATAAGTGTTATATGTAGCAGCAGGCTGCTTGTTTGTTTCTGGCTTTTTAGCCCCAAATTAATCACACAGAAACTATATTATTTAAAAGACTGCTTGGCCCATTAGCTCTAGCTTCTTATGGGCTAACTTACATATTAATTTAATCCATTTTTATTAATCTGTGTGTCGCCACAAGGCTGTGGCTTACTGGGTAAAATTCTCAGCATCTGTCTCTGGTGGCTCTATGGTGTCTTTCTTTCTCTCCACCTTCCTTCTCCCAGCATTCAATCCAGTCCCCGCCCCCCCCACCTAAGTTCTGCCCTATCAACAGGTCAAGGCAGTTTCTTTATTAACCAATAAAAGCAACACATAGACAGAAGGACCTCCCACACCATTTCTCCTTTTCTGTTTAAACAAAAAGGAAGGCTTTAACTTTAATATAGTAAAATTACATATAACAAAGCAGTTATCAAGTAAGAATTAGAGTTACAATATTTATATCTACTTTATCTCTTATCATAACTAAGGAAAACTATAACTATAAATATAACTATAAATTTTTAACTCCATGAAAGACTCCAGAAAGATATAATATTACCTAAGTAAACAGGAAGTACATTGTAATCAACTTTCAAAACTCTAGAATTGATAGAGGTATCTCACTGTCTGGACAGTCACCCAAAGTTTTTCTGTGCTGTTGGGGCATCCATCTTTAGCCTACAAGCCCATAGTATCCAGCAGACATTTTTTTTCTGTATCCTGTAGAATGTCTTGCAGACTCTTTTATGAAGCAGGAACCCCGAAGGATCATCTCACCTTTAGGCAAGTTTAGCAGTCATTTCTCTGTGGGTTCTGCACGTCCAGTTTTTACAGCATACCATGAAACAGTCCAGGCAAGAGCAGTTTCTTGCCCAAATAGCTAACCAACTTCATAAGGAACCTCTTTAATGCCCATCATCCTCTTGAAGTAGCTTGGTACTGCCAGGAGCAGATGTGTCTCACTGTCATGAAAAGTCCTAAATTTTTAAAACATTTAAATGCCATATTCTGAAGGTCTTTGAAAGATTTGAAGAATACCTAACTAACTGAAATACATCTTTATATATCTAGAAAACCTAACTAACATGACTACAATCTTGACTATTATAGATGACTATCTATTAACTTATATTTCTTAATTATACATTACATTTTAAAATGAACTACACAAACACAATATCTTAATCAAGGGCAGAAATATGTGTATAACAAAATTGACCTTAAATTTGTATCAGTAAACCAAGATCCATACCAATGCAAATTATTCATATTCTTATCAGTTATTTTTTTTTTAAGAATTATTTGAAGCCTGGCAGTGGTGGCACATGTCTTTAATCCCAGAACTCAGGAGGTAGAGTCAGGCGGATCTCTAAGTTCGAGGCTAGCCTGGTCTACAAGAGCTAGTTCCAGGACAGGCTCCAAAGCTACAGAGAAACCACCTCAAAAAACAAACAAAAAAAAAAAAAAAAAGAATTATTTGAAAGCTGGATGGTAGTGACACACACCTTTATTTTTTTAATTAATTTATTTATTTATTGAAGATTTCTGTCTCTTCCCCGCCACTGCCTCCCATTTCCCTCCCCCTCCCCCAAAAACATCCCCCTCCCTCGTCAGCCCAAAGATCAATCAGGGTCCCTGCCCTGTGGGAAGTCCAAGGACCACCCACCTCCATCCAGTCTAGTAAGGTGAGCATCCAAACTGCCTAGGCTCCCACAAAGCCAGTATGGACACACCTTTAATCTCAGCACTCAGGAAGCAGAGGCAGGAGGATCTTTAGTTTGAGGCCAGCCTGGTCTGTAGAGCGAGTTCCAGGACAGGCTCCAAGCTACACAGAGAATCCCTGTCTGGAAGACAAAACAAAACAAAAAGAATTGTTTGATAAGTTTGTCGACCTTGCTTATTCCCAGACTGCCCTTCAGAGATCTTAATGCAAAGGGACAAGGAAAAGGCTGAATCCCGACAGCTCTCCCCTGGTTCCTGTCACCAATATGGTGGGCTACACCTTGAGGCTCTTTAGTGCAGACAACTGGAAGATTCTAAAGCAGTGTGCAGAAAAACATGCAAAGAAACTGATCAAGTAACAGGCTGGAGAGATAGCTCAGAGGTTAAGAGCACTGGCTGCTCTTCCAGAGGTCCTGAGTTCAATTCCCAGCACCCACATGGTGGCTCCAACCATCTGTAATGGAGTCAGATATCCTCTTCTGGAGTGCAGTTGAGCATGCAGACAGAACACTGTGTGCATAAAAATAAACCTTAGACACTGGTGAACTGGAAGAAGCTTGCTCCACGGAGCTGCCTCAGCCTGGGTCAGGCTGTGTCCCAGTATTTGACTCCGTGCCTTGTAATATTTGACAGCATTCTTTCAGGAACTCAATGTTCTCATCTTAGAAAACAGACAGTTAAAAAATGAGCAGGCCTGGCTCTGGGCTTGGTTACATACGACCTTAATCCCAGCACTCTGGAGACAGAGGTGGGTGGGTCTCTGAGTTCTGAGTTCAAGGCCAGCCTGGTCTACAGAGTGAGTTCCAGGACAGCCAGGGCTACACAGAGAAACCCTGTCTCAACAACATAAAAACAGCATGCCTGAAATAGTGGAAGTTACCTTCCTCCATTCGTTGTATATGAAGAAGCCTGGCATAAATGAGGAAAATGAGCTGGGCCTGGCCTCTGCTGGAAGCTCTCCAGGTGTCAGGCGTCACACAGACTCCTCCAGACAAAGGTAAAGGGATCCAATATTTCAACCCTGGAGTTTGCTGTTACACTAGGCAATGGCTCCTTTATAGGAAGATGTTCTCAAAGGAACAGAACAGCACACATCCACCAATCAGATCTCAGTCAGTGGAGAGTCTCTAGGACCTTCTAGGACAGAGGCCTAGAAGAAGGGAAACAAGCCAGAGGGGACAGGGTCATCAAGATGTCCCAATGCCTGCCGGCACACACGGGCTCTGTAAGCCTGCAGGAAGACTTCCTTTGTCTGCTCTCTGTGTCTCCTCTGTCCTGACAGATCTTCTTAGAAGAAAGCATTGTTCCTGCTCATTCCACACAGAGAGATGGCTGAGCCCCTCAGGTGTGAACCCAGTAAGGCCAGGTCCCAGGACCAGAGGTCGGAAAGGAGCCCAGCTGCCTCTTCATAAGTGCCTGTCACCTACAGTGTCCAAAGACCAGCTTCATTCCCTTCAATATGAGAAATCACAAAAGCGACTGCCTTTTCCTTTGCGTTTCATCGACAGCAGGAACACACCAACTCATCTAGTCAACAGCCCTGTGAAACGGGGGCTACTTCTGCCCATGTTACAGATGGAGAAATTGAGGCCGAGAAGTTCGCCTCTGAGAGAAATAGCTAGGATTCTGACTAGGCTGCCTGAGCTTCAGAGCCCAATTTTGCTTGCTTGTTTGTTTAGAGACAGCCATCTCACTGTGTTCCCTGGCTAGCCCAAATTCAAGATCCCCTTGCCTCAGACTATCAAGTGTTGGAGTTAACAGGTCTGCAGCACCGTGCCAGCTCCTCTTACCTATGGTGCCTGCTCGTTCTGGGTCTATAGACAGAATCTTTGCTGTCCTGAGTAGCAAACCCAAGACTAGCTCTAGGACTGGGCAGGATCTCGAGCTCCACGCTGCTCCAAGAGCAGAAAGGAGTATTATGAGGTCAGCAGGGGTGATGCACCTGCTCAGATAGATGAACCAGAAGCTCTCGAGGCCCCCAGGGAAGGTGGTATTCCAGCGGCCTACACTAGATGCTCTAACCTAGACTGGTCTTACATTTGTATCACTCACAGTCATTTCATGCACATTTAAGAAGTGTTTATACAGGGGAAGGAATTACACTAGGCCTGCAAAGGAGCGATCTCACACACACACACACACACACACACACACACACACACAAAGCTAAAAGCAAACTGTTGCTATGCAGCAGAAAGAATAAGGAAATGACATTCAGGAGACAGGTCAGAAAAGATAATTGTACATATAGCACATTAAGAAGAGCTGGGGGCTGGCGAGACTGCTCAGTGGTTAGCAACACTGGCTGCTGTTGTTGCTGCACAGGACCCAGCTTTAAATCTCAACACCTACATAGCATCCACAACTCCGGCTCCAGGGGACCTCACCTTTGGCCTCTGAAGGCACCAGGCACACACATGGATAATATACGTACATGCAGACAAAACACTTAAATTACGTAAGATAAAAAAACAATATAAATAAAAAATAATCTTAAAAATAAGAGTGAATTTGCCACGCAATATCAACACGTCAGAGGCTACAGTACAAAGACAGAGTTTGTGATGGCCTGAGCTACAAGATAACCTGTCTCAAAAGAAATAAGTTAAAATAGTGAGCTCTGGGGCCCCGGAGGCATGATCTGAATCCCAACTGTTTCTCTAAGAACCTCTTCTTGCCTCGGTTTCTCTATCTATAGTATGGGCAGAGTGGCAGCCTCTCTCACACAGCTGCTACCTCCATGAGCTACTATGACACCTGGTGTAGGGGAAATGCTAAGTGAAAGCCGCTCACTATCATGGTGGCTGCTGGGGATGGAAACAAGCTAGTCTCCAGAGGCCTGCGGTGTATAGTATAGTACTCGGAAGTCACAGAGAGCAAGCCGAACATTTTCAGCAAGGATCTATGCTGCAGACAGGGGTTTTAGGAACTAACGGGAAGAGGACAGATGTGGACAGGGACAGAATCAGAGACAGAGCTCTCAGGACATGTTGCCACTGTGAATTAAACTCAGGTCCTCTGGAAGAACAACCAGTGCTCTTAACCACTGAGCCATCTCTCCAAGCCCCTAGGTAATTTAAAGAAGTAAAAAGTAAAGAGGCCTGAGGATTTTGTTATCCGTAGAGTAGATGCCTATAATGCACTAGATTTGATACTCAGTACTTTAAATAAAAAAGGTATCTAAGGAACTTCAGCTGAAGGAGAACCTAGGAAGACAAAGGTGTGAGTAACAGAAGAAACCATGGGAAAATAATTTCAAGAAAGGAGGTCAGGGGCTGGAGAGATGGCTCAGAGGTTAAGAGCATTGCCTGCTCTTCCAAAGGTCCTGAGTTCAATTCCCAGCAACCACATGGTGGCTCACAACCATCTGTAATGAGGTCTGGTGCCCTCTGCTGGCCTGCAGGCAGACATACAGACAGAATGCTGTATACATAATAAATAAATATTTAAAAAAAAAAAAAAAAAGAAAGGAGGTCAACAGGAGGTCTCCAGGAAAGGCCGAAAATTGTGCAGCTCTTCTAGTTATCCCCTCACAGGTGTCTGACTCAGGGCATGGCTATGTTTTGTGACCTCTATTTTAATTCCATGAATAAGAAAACCATTCAACAGGTAAAGGCACCTGTGGGCCAAGCCTGATGGCCTGAGTTTAATCCCCGGAACCCACATGGGAAGTCCTCTGGCTTCTACCCCATCACACACACACACACACACACACACAAACACGCACGGATGCACACACGCATGCACGTATACACACACATGCACACACTAACACGCACGCACACACATGCACACACATACACACACGTAGGCACGTATACACACACATACACATGCATGCACGCATACACACACATGTGCACTGGGGTGAGGGGACTGGGTATCTAAATTCCTGAGTCCAAGTTGTTTCAGAGTGATTACTAACATGTACATCCTCTGGCCTTTAACAGCTACAAGCTTTGCCCAAACCTTGACTGCAGGCGTTTAGGGTCAGGAAAGAAGTTTTGTTTTAAGACTTAGGTTGACTTTCTATGTATGAGCATTTTGTCCAAATGTTCTCATGTGTAGCACATGTATGGCTGGCCCCTTTGGGAAGTCAGAAGAGGGTGTCAGGTTATCTGGACCCGCAGTTACGAAGGATTCAAGCCTCCACGTACATGCTGAGGAGAGAGCAGCCAGTGCTCTTAACCACTGAGCCATCTCTCCTGCCTCAAAGCAAGGAATTCAAAATGCTTTCCTTACCAAATGGGTAAGCTAGTCCGTTAGGCCTCCTCTCCTGAGTGTTTCCTCCTACCTGTGCACCGGGAGAGTTCCTGTTTCAACGACCTCCCTAGAGAAAGGAAAAGGTGGGGCTGGAGGTGTGGTTCTTCCTTCTTTTATTTCCACTCTGGAAACAAGCAAGCAAGCAAACAAACAAAACCTGTTTCCAAACTAAAATAGGATTTATTGTTTTCACTTTAGGGTATGGGTATTCTGCCTGCATGTGAGTGTACCATGTGCATGTCTGGTACCCCATGGAGGGCAGAAGAAGGCATCAGATCCCGGACTCCCTGACAGCCGTGAGACACCACGTGGGTGCTGGTGCTACGGAGAGAGCAGCGGGGGCCCTCAACTGCTGAGCCATCTTGCCAGCCTCTAACTTTCTCCTTTTAGAGACAGGGCTTCACTATGTGGCCCGGACGAGTCTGACCCTTGTCCAGGTAGATTCTCCTGCCCGCAGAGCATTCCCAGGAGGGAGCTGCACCTTCTGACCACACAAGGCTGATTGACTGATTAGAATCCCGGTGACTGCAGAGAGCTGAGGATGTTGCAAGCCCAGAGAGGAAAAAGATCCTGGGCCACCTTTGGCCCTCTTAATAGCCATTCCCTGGCCTCCTGTCACTGACAGACAGCTCTGTGCCCACTGGGTAAATCACTTGGAATGCACACAGAGACCTCTGGCTTCTCTTTGGAAATGTCTTCATTTAGCAGACCAGCATCATCCCCCAACCCCAAGGCTAAGAATACCATCAGACCACTTCGGAGGCTTTTATCAGAGGGCCCCACCTTTCTCGTGTCTCCACCGACACATGTGAAAGTGTCTTGATTTATGGCTTTCTTTGTTCTACTAGTAGCCTCCATAATGAAACACGAAATTTGGGGTGACCTAAAAAATCTGTGCTCCCAGGATATGGTCACATATTTAGCTTCAGAAAAAAAAATGTCTTTCATTCTCTTTGAGGTGAGAATTGCATTTTCTCATCAGCATGCCTCAGTTTCCCAAGGGTCAGAATTATAGGTATGTACCATCAGGTCGCAATAGTTGCTGGGTTTTTTGTTTTTACTAAATAGTGAAAAATAAAATAAAGAATAAGAAAGGATTAAAACAAAACAAAATGACGAACTATGGTTGGTGCACATCTTTAATCCCAACACTTGGGGAAGGGGCCGGACAGAGACAGGCTGATCTCTGAGTTTGAGTTTGAGTTTTTCAAGACAGGATCTCTGTGTAGCTCTGGATGTCCTGGAACTTGTTCTGTAGCCCAGGCTGGCCTTGTATTCAGAGATCTGCCTGCCTCTGCCTCCCGGGTGCTGGGATTAAAGGTGTACGCCACTAGGCCTGGCTACTTATTCTTTCTTACATTACCAGTTCTGTAAATTTTAGTCATTAACTGTTAGAGTTGAAAAGGTTCCTAAGAGCTCCTCTAACCAAATGTTTCTCAAGTCCTGGAAAAGACACGTGACAGGCTTCCTGGTGCTGTTTTAGGGGCACCGAGGCACCACTGAGCATGGCACAGCTGGTACCATGTTAGAGGTGCTGAGGCACCATTCCGACCTAAGAGCCGGTACTGAGACATCACCACCTGCCAAGTGAGAACAAAGACCTCATCCACTAAAGTCCATATTCTAGGAAAGTCCCTAAGTGGATAGGCCTCACTATGTGGCTTCTAAATAATTGTTCTTGCTGACTGAGGTCTGTCAACCCAGGAAGTGGTTTTGCTCACCCTGAGAAAGGCTCAGACTGTACTGGGGTCCCGAACACCCTAATAAAATTTTTTGGCTAATAAAATTATCTATATTGGCTTGAACCCGTGTCTGAACGGTCTTCTCTAGTGGATAATAACAATATCCTAACACTATTGTTATGAATCTAACTCATAACAATATTCCCAAATCTACCCTAGACTGGATCACAGCTTTGGGAGAATGAGATCAACCTCTTTCTGTATAAAAATGTATATGTATAGACATGCAGGGAACTCTCTACAGAGAATGCAGGGAAAACGCAGGAAAGAGATTCAGTGTACTCCCTTTGTAGTGTCTAAGATTTGAATCTATTCAAAACTAAAACTAGGAAGTGTCCCCCCCCCCCCCGTTTTCCAGGTCAGTCCACACATCAGAAACCCCAGTTCAGGACACTGCACAAGTTTATACATAAAGATGTACATGTTCATCACAGAAGGAAAAAAAATTCTAGCCAAACAACAATTTAAAAAAAAAAAACAAACTAGAAATAAGTCAGACTCAGTCAGGCAGGAAACTTAGGCAGGATTTGAGTTCAAGGCCAGCCTGGCCTACATAATGAGACCCTATCTCAAAACAATCAACCAACAACAAAACCAAACATTCTAATGTCTAATAAATAAATAAATGTGTAATCATTATATATTCCTGATTAAATAATATATGTTCATTTAAAGTAGCTCATTTTTACTTTTTTTTTTTTTTTTTTTTTTGAGACAAGGCCTCACATGAGGCTCCAGCTGGTTTCAAATTTCTGGTAATCTTGTCTCAGCCTATGAAGTTTGTTTTTTAATCTTACCTTTTTAACAGTATAGGAAAGAACAGCATGCTAAATGAATTAAAGGCCATCTGTACCCATGTCCTAATCATAAATTCAGAGTGTAAAATGGCAGGAACTGAAAAGGAAAGTAGGGTGTGGCACACACTCCCACGGTCCCAGCAGAGGGAGGAAGGCAGAACTCACTTCAGAAGACGCCCTGACCAGACAGCAAAAGCCTGCCCTGAAGTGAAAGCCCGAGGAAACTGGGCCACACAGAGAGTGCTCCCCTTTCCACCCGCTCCCTGTCTCCCCATCTCCTCAGGCCTGTCCCCCTCTCCACCCACTCCTCGTCCCCCCAGGCCTGTCTGTCCCTTTTTAGGAGCAGTATTTTCCTACTTGCTGAATTCACCATACTTTTACGCCATTAAAAAATTGAGCAAGGCCAAGGTGGGGGATGCAGGTTCACCTCAGGGGTAGAACATCTGCTTAGAGTACACAAGGCCACGGGTTCGATCCCCAGCACAAGACAAAAACAAAACCTAGCCCAGCAAACAAACTCTCCTCAGAGGCTGTTTACCACAGTTTCTAGAGCAGTGGTGCCGGCTTCATGTGTGGTTGTATAGCAGCCAATATATTTACTAACTTGTGGCTAGTATCTAATCTTTAGGGTACTGCTATTTAGATTTTGATTGCTTGCTTGCTTTTTTTGTTTCGTTCTTTGTTTTTGGAGGTCTCACTGTGTAGCTCTGACTGGCCTGGCATTCTCTTGTAGACCAGGCTGGCCTTGAACTCACAGAGCTCCACCTGGCATACGCCATCATACCCGGCCAATTTGGATCTTTCTAAGGAAGGAGGTTTCTGACTTCAAGCGGCCAGCCGTCCATGTCTGACAAAAAGACGATAAAAAGAAGCACCGGCAGCAACTGAGACAGGATTTCCTACGGAGCTACTGTGCTTTGGCTTGTGTCTTTTTCAGCCTGATCTGGAACACGCAGGTCTCAGGTGCAGGAAACTGGTCCAACATCCAGTGCAGTGCTGGAAGGGTTAATGACAGACACTCTGTTCCACACAGCTATAGACAGACCTTCTATGAGAGGCTGCTGCAGCACGGACAGTCGTGGAGAATGCCATCTGACCATGCGAATGGTGGCTAAAGGCACAGGTATAACCCCGAGAGGTTAGCACAGCAGCCATCAGGAAGTCACCCAGATTTCAGGTTTTGATGAGAAGTGAGCCAGGCAGGGGAAACTCAGATTTGTACTGAATATAATTTCATTTCTTAGAAGAGACAAGCAAAGACAAATAAGTTGTCCACACTTGAAACACTTAAAATAAAATGTGAGCCGGGCGGTGGTGGCACACGCCTTTAATCCCAGCACTCGAGAGGCAGAGGCAGACAGATCTTTGAATTTGAGGCCAGCCTGGTGTACAGAGGGAATTCCAGGACAGCCAGGACTGTTACATAGAGAAACCCTGTCTCGAAAAAACAAAAGTAAGTAAGTAAATGAGTAAATGGGTATGTGTGTCTATCCCCGGAGGCCAGGGGGAAGTGCTGGATCCCTTGGAGCTAGAACTGGAGATTTTGTTTGTCACCAGACACGGGTGCTGGGATCCAAACCCTGGCCTGTGACGCAGATGGGAGCCATTTCTCCAGTCCTGTCGCTACTCTCTCCAGAGTACCAGGGCCACAGTGGGGACCCTAGTTCAGGCCTCTGTGCCATTCAGACCAGTCGGTCTACACCTCCACCTTCTCTCCTGTCCCTGGGAGGCTGCAACTCCGGCTGTTCCTCCCTTAAGGGCATGCCAGCCACTAGGGAGCCAATCTTCTGGAGTCCATACTGGGAACCGGCGCTCTAACCCTCTCGGGAAAGGATTATCCGGTTTGAAGAGAGGATTCAGCCCTAAAATTTGACAGGCTCAATCCAGACCAAGCTCAAAGCACACCCTGGATACAACAGAAACACTGAAGGCAAATCCTGACTTTTCCCATCCTCCATTTTTCGGAGCCCTCCAGAGTACAATATATAATGCAAAGCCAGTATTTGCCCATCTAGGAAAATTCTTCTCAAGAATCCATTCTTCTTGCCTTGGACAAACCTTAACCATTCTGAGCAGATCGGAAGACCCTCCTAAAAAGCTCTTTTAGTAACGTGCCCTGCTATCTTGCAAAGGGGAACTTCACCTTCCATTTCCAGCCTAAAGCAGTCCTCTGAAAACTAAACCTACTTCTTGAGGAAAGAGTGAAGGCGGCGAGCTAGCATCCTCCGATCCTTAGCTCAGGCTGCCAGTTCACGGTGACGTTCAGCCACGCTCTGCCTCCTGACCTTCGGAGGCTTCTAGGGACTCTCAGTCTGCGCTGCTAACAGTGTGTATTCCTTTCCTTTCTGACAATGTCCATGAATTCTCCTGTCCTTTCACACGACTCGACTCTCTGTCCACTCTTAAACTGGTTTCCTGGTCTGCCCTTTAGTCTCTCTCCATCCCTGTCTTCTCATCCTTGAATCTCTTTGCCTGAATGGACAAGAAGTCTTCTTTAGTGCTCCCATTGTCTTCTTTCCTGCGGGAATGTTAATCAGCACATGGGATTTAATTAATTCAGCAGCTAATTAAAATGGGAGAACCAGAGTGGAAGAGGAGGAGGGTAGGAGAGATGGATCCTACTTCAGTGTAGATGGCTCTGGGTTGGCTGGTGCCATTCCACTGCCCTCCTCCACCACCTCAGCTACTCATACAGCAAGTGGGGAGGAGCAAAAATAAGGGGCGTGTCTGGTGGGGCCTCCACTGATGGACTCATTCAGTCCTGCTGCTGCTTTGCGCTAGGAGAGACCCGAAGGGTGCACACAGACAGCCCCACACGCAGAGGAGCTAATGAAGGGCCTCTGAGCCAAGTCAGCTTGTCTTCTTCAATACTGGAGGTAGTCAAGAGCAAGGCCTATTCGTCCCAGAAGATTAACAGCATCTTGGAGGTTGCTAGCACCCAAGGACCAAAGAAGACAAGATGAAAAACACAGCCACTGATCCCATGGAGGAAAGGGATCGTTTACTTTGGCAGTCGGGGAGCTTTCCTGTTGTTCTTTCTGAACCAGGCTGATTCCTCAGCACGGGTGGGCAATGTAGAGGGCAGCTGGTGAAAGGTGGGTGGGAAGGAGAGGGAGAGGGCATGGACAGGCACCGGTGGGTAGACAGATGCAAAGGAGAGAGATTTAAAGAAAAAAAAAAGAAGGGTATAGAGAAGGCAGAACTGGGGGGAGGCAAAGAAGAACTAATAGAGAAGGAAGAGGTCGTTGGGGCAGGGGCAGGCTTTCTTTGCCAAGATGTGTAGAGGAATGGGCTATCTGTGCAGGGGACTTCCATGCCAGGCAGGGGGGAGGGCAGCGCTGCTGGAAGAGGGCAGAGGCAGAGCCTGCAGGGAGCCAATCAAGCTGCAGGAGACTGAGCACTCAACTCAAGGATCTTACTAGATGCTGGGCATTTCTAGCAGACCAAGAATCTGTCAAATGCCATCGAGGGAAGCTTCCCAGTGAAAGGACAAGGCAGAGTCTGCCTCCAGGAGCTCCGAGGGGCAAGGAATGAGATTCTTGGCAGCAACCCCTGGCTCTCCGGCTGTCAGCTGATTCTCTGGAGGGAAACACAACCTTAGGGAACTGATTTGAGAGTTTGATAGGTAAGAAAGCAGAAGTACTCGGTCCCAGATAACACCTGATGATACTTGGGTAGCAGATTGGATTCAAGAAACGGGACTCAAAGCCTTGGGAGACAGATCACCTGAGACTCACCGGAAGGACACTGGGGGCTGACGCCAGATGGGGGTTTCCTCTTGTTAACTGTCACACTGCTAAACACAGCAGCAGAGGAAGTCCCTGTACCTATGAGACAGGGTCTTCCGAGTAGGAATTTTGATTTGATCTCTTTGCCACCTAGGGCTTCCTATAAGAGCCAGCAGTGAGCAGATCAAAATCGGAAGAGAGGAAGTAAGAATTCAGGGGTGCTCTCTGCTCTCCAGAGCCCACCCGCGGGGTTAACAAAGCAGTTCCTGGCAAGCTACCAAAGGCTTAGTCAGAACAACTGACTAAGAAACACACAAATGTTTCCTAAGTCTATATTGTAGGCTGGGTTTTAACTAGTAATAAAAAACATAAGAGTTTTTTTATTAACTCTTTATTAAACATAACATGGCCACAGTGATGCTTTCTATAAAAGTTAGATTAGCTCGTGGAGACACACAGACACAAACGTTTGTATGAAATCTTGATCATGCTGCTATTTTCAAGGCTTTCAGTGACCAAGAGGATGAAACGAACACATTGGTTTCTACAGAGTAGAGGAAAACAGACTTAGATGCCAGAGGACTAGGAGCAGATGCCAGCTCAGCTGTGTGGCCTAGGAGCGGAGGAAAACAAATTCCACTCAGTTTCTAGTTACCTAAAGCACCTAGAGAAGTTATTAAAACTGAAATGACTGTTCCAGAATGTTCTAAAGTTGAAAAGTCTCTATCATTCATTGCAACAAAAATTTTAATGATCTTTTTGCTTTGCTTTAAGAGAAAGACATTGCTTGGTATGGTGGCACATGCCTTTAATTCCAGCACTCAGGAGGCAAAGGTAGGCAGAGGCAGGTGGATCTCTGTGAGTTCAAGGCTAGCATGATCTACATAGCAAGCTAGGCTTGCAAGAGCAACAAAGTGAATCCGAGAGGGGGGACAGGAGGAGAGAGAAGACAGGGATCTCTGTTACAGGAGACTACAATGCCAACTTAGAGTATCCAAATAGAACAAGAGAAGTTGGGGCAGCTGGGGAAGACCTGGATCAGTTTACTGGAGGAAGGCGGGACTGGCAGGAAGCAAGAGCCCAAGGCTCAAATAATAAAAGCAAGCACGTGGTGCTCTAACACCTCCATGCACTATAGACCTTCCCCGTGCCGTGGCTTTCAGCCTTTCTTCTTAGGTCAGCACGCAGCTTGGACTCACACGTCTGTCTGAAAGCAGCAGTCATTCCAGAACTGCCACCCAAACTAAGAAGGACTTCCTCTCACCATCACAGGACAAGACCACAGTCCGTGCTGTGGGCAGTTCCTAGGGCTTGCACAAAGACAGTACTGTCCAAGGAGTGACTAGGAGGCTATTGGTTCACAATGGAAGATCTGATAAGAAGAAAATTAGCCACCTGAGAAACTGGATAGCTTTATAATAAACAACAGCTGTCTGAGCTGAGGCGTTTAGGGTACTAGCCAATGAGAGCTGTCCAGATAGGAAGATGAGGAAGAGCTGGATTGATAGTCTGATGAGTTTGGGGTGTACTCTGGGAAAGTAGAACAATAGAGAGCTGAATGGGGGGGGGCACATAAATTCAGCTGAGCAAGGGAGAGATATGGACTAGGAAAAGCAGACTGCAGGAGTGAGCCCACGTCCTTCAGCTAGGTTCATACCGTGCAGAGATCAAAGAGCCAGGCGCCCATCATTCGGGTAGTCATGGCTTCCCTATCAGGTGCCTTCTGAGGACTCCAAAGTTCAGCAACCGGATGTTCCTGAGGCCACACTGGCTTTAGAGCCTAGAATCTCTGCAGTTTTACAGAATGGATAACAAACCCAAAATTACAGCTGTCCTAAACAATCCAAATTCAAAGGTTCTGAATGAAAAAGCCCTTAATATCTTAATTCTTTTAAAACATTATCATTACCATGTGTACGATGTGTGTGCAGAGGTGTGCACACGCCACAGCACACACGTGAAGGTCAGAGGACAACTCTGTAAAGTCAGTTCCGCCCTTCTACCTGAAAGGCTCAACCTCGAGCTATCAGGGTTGCAAGCCAAGTCCTTCCTAACTGGGCCACCTTGCTGGCCTGTATCCGAATCCTATTTCCCTTCCCTCATCATCTGGAACCTAATTCTGTACACCCGGGACTTCCAGCTAAAACGTCCACTACCCACATCCAGGAACTGCATACATCTGGAAGGGGACCTGTTCTCCCTCCTCTCCATCCATTTCTCACGTGGAGTCATGATTTTCTCAACCTAATCTTCAGGGCTGACCCCTTGGCTTTCCTCCCCTGTTCTCTCCTAAGCCACTCTCCTCTATAGCTCCCTCACAATAGGAGAGCCATCTGTGGGATGCCCTGGGCCGCAGAGATAAGGAGGAAGAGAGGTGAGGTGGAGTGTAGATTGCAGATTAGGGGAGTGAGATGGGATGGGGCTCCTGCAGCCAGACGGAAAGAGGGCAGAGAAAGCCAGCGGCTGAGTGGGGGGGGCGAGAGAAGATGGCACGGGGAGGGGGGGTAAGGACAGAGAAAGCCAGAGACTGAGTGGGGGAGGGTAAGAAGATGGCACTGTGGGGGGGCGTACAAAATTAATTTAAGGAAGAGAACAGTAAAGGAGACGTTGGTAGAATAACAATCAGGCAGTAGAGGGCTGGGGGGGCTACTGGTGAAAGGGAGGATACGGGAGGAGGGCCTTGCGGGCGGAGCAACAGTAGCGCCACCTATGGGTCCAGTGGAGGGTTTAGGATAGCAACAAAGAGGCCCCCTACCTGGACACAGGAGTCTGGGCGCAGGTGGGGAGAGGAAACAAACTGTGTGTACCTCTCGTGGGAAGAGAGAGGCTGGAGAGGCGACCAAGGGAAAGGAGAGAACTGGTTTTCCCATCCCAGGGAGATTTCCCTCTCAGAAAGCAGGTGGTTGAAAGAGAAAGGTCTAAAAGGGGCCGCATGCCAACTACGGCAAACACGTGTCTGACTCTCTCTTCACTGGCTGGCCAAAGGGTCTTATCTGTGTTCCCAAGTAAGTCCCTTTCCTCACTGGACAGCGAAGAACACAGCTCCCTTCCTGGGCAATGGATACCCCTCACTCAGTTGCCCCCCTCCTCCCTCCCCAACACAACAGTGCCTCGAAGCTCTCAACCACCATTAGAAAGCCCCAGGGAGCCACCAAGCTGAGAAGAGGAAAGGAAGGGTTCCCCCACCCACCAGTCGGAAAAACCAAGGTGGAGGACAGGGAGAGATGGGAGAGAGAGGGAGCAAAGCTGTACGAGGCGGGAGGGAGGTGGGATCAGCAGTATTTGTTGTGCTTCCAGCGAGGAAGGAGCCGTCACATTTTTAATAATAATAAATACATGAAGACAGATTTGCCAGCACTGCTCTGGCTCCTTGGGAAGGGTGGGGGAGGGGAACCAATGCAGCTGCAGCAAAGACCAATATCTTCCCCTCCCCTCCCCCATTAGACAGATTCCACACTGCAGCGGTCTCCCCTCCCCCTCCAACTGCAGTCCTCCACAGCCCACCCTTCCCACCGTCCCTTCACACAGCTCCCCCGCCCTCTCCCTCCCTCCCTTCCCCAAGCTACTCTATCCTTCTGGCTCTGGTCCTCATTTACCACAGCCTCATCCCAGCGTGGGGGAAACCCGAACACCCACATCTTAGACCTGCTCCCCTAATCTCAAAGCCCAGGCCTTTCCTACCCTTTACTAGCTGGATTCAGTTCACTTCCCACACAACACTCCTCAGAAGTCATCTAGCCTGTTTCAGCATTTCCTGGACCTTACTGTAAGGGACTGCTTTCCTCTCCATTTTTATTTCAATGTGACTTCCTTTATCACATCCTTGAATATAAGGGCTATCAAATCTGCTTGTCTTTCAGGGGTGTCAGGGCCTCAGGACTCAGCAACCACTGCCACCTATTGACCCAAATTTGTTCAAGATGGGCCTTTAATACACTTCTCACAGGGCATCAATAGCTTAAACATGCAAAGGCATGGCTCTTGGGGCTTTGCTGAGACCCTCAGAACAATGAGATCAAAGGAACACAAAAGCAAGACTGGGCAGGGAGCCAGCACAAGCCTCTCTGCACGCGCAGGCAGGGAGAGGGCCAAGGAATGAGAACAGCCTTGTCTCCTCGAGGACCTGTAAGGGAAGTAGGGCTAGAATTTTTCTCAGGCAATGGTAAAAATATTGTGCATAACAATATAAATGAGGTTAGCTCTGAGCAAAAGGGTATTTTTTCACCAGCCCTTCATCGCATTGGCAGAAATCTGGTATTTACAGAGCAAACCGATCGCAGGGACATTTGAGACTGCGTCATGTCTCATTCAATCTGTACCAGTCAAAAGTGGAGATGAGGAGAAACAGCGCCGAGGACAACCTACCCCGTGCCATTCTAAGGGTTAGTTTTGGGCCTTCCACACCCCAAGGCAAGGGATGAGGGCAGCTTGAGCTCTCCGCGGTGCTGAAACCTGGTCCCCCGCAACCCGATCATCCCTTCTTCATCTGACAAAGTTCCTTTTCCAAAGAAGGTATCCAGAAAGACTTGGCAACCTTTGATAGCTATTTCTCCAAACCTCCATAAATCCCTAACAAACGAAGATCTGGAGGAAAAAAATGGGATTTTTGTCAAACTCTCTTTTTTCCCTCCTCCCTAAGATGAAAAACTAAGGGGGAGAAGCTACATTAGCTTGTCAGGTTAAAAAAAAAAGAAAAAGAATTCAGCCTGAATAGAAAACAGAAATACCGAAGTGAACAGAACAGGCCTAAACCTTGCAGCTCTGATCCTTAATTCTGTGGTTCCACTATGTTAACAGCGGCTCTCAAACTGTTCCATGAGGACTAGAGGATCCTGGGCTCCTCCCAAAGCTAGGGAAAGCAGGCTCTAGCAGTAAGGAGGATGCTTCTTCCCCACCCCAGTAAAATTAACCCCACTTAGGCAGCTTACATGGACATCTACATAAAATCCTGTCAAACGACATAACCTAATGATGCTGCTACAAATATCCTCAGGAAAAGATGCCAAAAAATTGTTGAAAGTCTTTTCCAGTAGTGCCAAAAGGCCAGAAAGAACATCCCGGAACTAAAGACTCATTTAGAATAACTATAAGGCCCACAGAGACAGAGGTTTGCTCTGTTTACTGACTGGTATACCAAGAAGGCCCAGAGTACACAGGCTATAGTCTCTGAAGGAAAAGACCTCTAGCAGAAATGGGGCAATAAGTAATCTTACATTTTAATAAATTAGAAACAGCAGCCAAGGGGCTGGAGAAATGGCTCAGTGGTTAAGAGCATTGCCTGCTCTTCCAAAGGTCCTGAGTTCAATTCCCAGCAACCACATGGTGGCTCACAACCATCTGTAATGAGGTCTGGTGCCCTCTTCCGGCCTGCAGGCATACACACAGATAGAATACTGTATACATAATAAATAAATAAATATTTTTTTTAAAAAAAAAAAACAGCAGCCAAGCATGGTGCTGCTCGCCTATAATCCCAGCACTAAAGAGGTGGAGGCAGGAAATCAACAGCTCAAGGTTGTCCTCAACAGTAACAAAATCAAGGCCAGCACAGACCATCTTGGGATCCTGTCCCAAAAGAGCACAATTAGAGTTCTCCGATTATCAGATGTGACGGCTCTAACCAAAGCATCTTTGTTACGCTGCACGGCACCCCACGGTACTAGGGACGAAACCAGGGTCTTGTATATATGCTGAACAAGTGCTGTACCAGCTCCGAGTTAAAGCCAGGCTCTGGCTGTTTCCCAGGCTGGCTTTGAACTCACTGTGTAGTGCAGGCAGACCTTACTCACATTCCTTCTGCCCCTGCCTCCTTCCTGAGAGACTAGACACACAGGCATATACCACTCATCTGGCTTCCAAAGCATACCTTAGCTAACTTGTCTAGGTTGTTCAGCAGGAAAGGCACAAGCTCTAAATCTGCTCTTGTGTCTCTTTGCTTAGACTCACTTGAGCAAATATTAGTGTAAGGTCTCAGAACACACAGGCTCCCTCAGACTAGCCAGGAACTAAGCTGCCCCAGAAGCTAGCCATCCAGGGGTAAGCCACAAAAACTCTGGACTCCTTGATATGGAGGGAATCTTAAAAGATTCATAT
>NW_026068132.1:620951-710302 GCF_014885135.2 Alexandromys fortis | reverse complement strand
ATATATTTTAATTGCTTGTGCATGTGTGCACACCGGAGACCAAATGTGCTCGGTTCTGCTCTGTGACCCTGCACACTACTCCTTTGAAGTCTATTGGACCTGGAGCTAAACTGGCAGTCAGCAGGCCTCATCCATCCTCCCGTCTCTGCCTGCCGGTGCTGGGGAGCTCACTGGTGTGCACAGCCATACCTAACTTATTTTTATTACTTTTCAAATTCTGTGGGGAGAGGACACGGGCCTGTGAAGCTTGGAGAACAATTTTTAAGAGTCAGTTCAGTTCTCCTCTGGGTTCCAGGGATAAAGTTCAGGTCGTTAGGAACCCACTAAGCCTTCTTGCCAGCCCCTAATCCCTGACTTTTTTGTGGGTGTTGGGGTCTTGAAGTCAAGTTCGTGCCCACATAGCATGCAGTCTTACCCAATGAGCCATCTCCCCAGTTTCCTCCCCACCCCCAATACTAGGGATTGAACCTAGAGTTTCTTCGGTATAAGTGCTCTACCACTGAGGTGTAGCCCTAGGACTCAAGCATACTTACATTCCTAGCTTACAAAAACTAAGGACCAAGACATTAAGTCACATGACATGATCACAGGGAATGGTAACCATCGATCTAGTCTATTAATTTCTACAGCTTGTAGTCAGCTGATTTTTGCCTCAATCAGGATGACCAGAAGAGATTTGAATTCAAGCCAGGCAATGGTGATGCACGCTTTTAATTCCGGCACTCAGGAGGCAGAAGTAGAGGATCGCTGTGAGTTCAAGGCCGCCCAGGGCTACGTGAGTTTGAATCTGTGTAAAAAAGAAAGAGCTCAAACAAAGGTAATACCAGCACTTGGGATCACTGAGTCTAACCTGGTCTACAGAGTGGGTTCCAGAACAGCCAAGGCTACACACAGAAACCCTGTCTCGAAGAACAAAACACACACACACACAAAAGAAAAAAATTCATTGAAGTTTTAGTGATGTAATGGCCCAAATTATATTCCTACCCACAATGCCTGTCATGAAAAGCAGAGCCTAATATCAGATGTTCCTGAGACCCGGTCTTTAAAACTCCAGCAAATTAGATCTATAGACCCAGCTTCTCACTTTAAATGTTTGCTTACGTCACTCAAGGTTTCCAGAAGCTTCCACCGAGAGCACAGATCAGAGCCCAAGATGGGCTTGGCTCCAGGTCCTGCACGTTATTCATTCTCCTGGCTGTCACACTAGGAATTCTGTTCCTTACTCGCTGACATTCTTCTGCAAAGGGCTGGACTTTCCTGACCCAGGTAAACTGAGGAAGGAGAGGCAGAGACTAGCTCACAAGACTACACGGACTCCTCATCCCACCACTTCAGCTACAAATTCATTCCAAAACTGACCAAAGATCAGCTCTTCTGGGCATGACATTTTAGAAAGAAGCAATCACAAAAATGGGAACACGTAGAACTCATGCTGACACAGAGCCAAGCTACATGGTCTTTCAGGTTATCAAGCAACCACTGCTTTCCTGAGCCACTAATGCCACCTGGTGGCCAAGATGGATAGAGCAATAAAACCTAAAACTAATGTTACTTTAGAATTCTAGACCTATCAAATTGTGCAGGAAGGTGGGCAACAGGGGTTAGGGATTGTGGTATTCTACCGCTGTTTTTGTAAAATAATTAGTTCCCCATTTCTACCAAAGGAAGCAAAGCAAACTTCTCCAACATCCCCAGAACATCTTTGCTTTTCTGCGGCCACTCACTGGACGCACCCACACCCAGCAATTCCAGTCATACAACGCATGGCAAAGAGGGCTTTGATTTATAAGTAAACGCCATTTTATTTAGTAAAGATCTTCCCACACTTCCAAGGCCATTTGCATATGGCGGAGCACCCGGATGACAGAGTGCAGAAGCGCGTCACCGGCGCCTCCGGAAACCTGAAATGGAAGGAGAACCGTGAATGACAAGGGATGGCTGGAGCACTGAAGGCCAGGAAAGGGGCAGCACTGTCCATCTGTCTAGGACCCACAGCAGGAATACAGTTAAGGCGAGCAGTCCCTTCACGTCCCTCCACCCCACCCCAGACAGGGTTTCTGTGGAGCCCTGGCTGTGCTGGAACTCACTCTGTAGACCAGGCTGGCCTCAAACCCTGCCTCTGCCTCCCAAGTGCTGGGATTAAAGGTGTGCACCACCACTGCCCGGCCAGGTGATTACGTGTCTATTTACAGACACCTGGACGTGAGCTGTGGGGTCACAGAAGTGTAATCCAGAGACAGAGACCCTTGCGAGGGACATGGATTTCAAGACTGGGAAAATAAATAAATAAAAGCCCACCTAACGAGAGTAATGACTAGTATGGAAGAAATAGGAGAGACTGTGGATGGCAGTTCCTAAGAGGTGGGATTCCAGCTCAGACTTCCCATCCAGGCAGCTAACTCTGAGTGGCTCACTGACCTTTCTTCTTCCGGCCTTTCTTCGGCATCTTCTTGCGCTTTTTAGCAGGACCCTGGCTCTGGAGATAAGCGGAGTGAAGAAATGGTAGTTGTTCAGCACCCGTCCCTCTCAAACTCACTGCACGAAGCCCCACAGCTGCCTGCCACCACCGGGCCCCGTCTCACCTCGTCAAGATGGGGAGCCCCCTCTGTCAAAGCACTGATGTCGCTGAAGTGTGTGAGGGAGTGAAGCTGCGTGCTCATAACACTCGCTCGCTTTCGCCGTCCTTTCTCGCGCTTGCTCACACTTAAACGCACCATCATGCTCTCTTCATAGTTAATCCTGCCAGAAAGAGTTTCCAGAAGGTTCACACGAGGATAACTTGGGTCCCAGTATCTACCCATTCTCACTTCGAGTCCTCAGGACATTCACAGATAATACAGTATTTAGCTAAGGAGGAGTGTGGCATGCTTAGTACCAAACTTCTCACGGATCCTCCCGCGGCCCTAGGGATTAACCTATGGTCCAACCACACAATGACTTATCAGGGAAAATCCTCACAGCCTCCCTGAAAGGGCTCTACTGTAGAAACCATCAGTTACAAAGACGCTACCCACTCGAAGCTACTGAGCCTGTGTTCAGGTTAGTTGTTTTTCTATTGTTTTCCTAAATGTACAGAAGACTTCAGTGCCAACACAAAACCTGCCTTTTCTATCGCAAGGTAAGAACTGTGACTGATGACGACAGCGGCCTATTAAAGCCCTACCGTGAGAACGAACATATTCTTCACTATATGGCATTTGCTGGAGCCTAAGCAGGCAGTAGGAAAAGGAACGATTTTAATAATTAAAGCAAAACCAGCTTTTCCCCAGCTCTTATTTGTGCTTCAAAGCCATCAATCTTCAACCGCCACCACGGGCTTCACTCCACTTTCTATGTGACGAACCCCCAACTGCCGGAGCTCAGACCTGTGCTGATCCTCCTGACTCTGGCGAGTGGCATGGGGATGCCGGGAGTCTCGGATTTCCTCGGGGGCGTCTGAGTACTGCTCCTTCAGCTCGCGGATCACAGAGCTGCTCAGCGCTCGCCGCTTCGCCCGGTCCAGGCGCTTTTGCTCACGCTCTGCTTCGGTTTCATCTGAGACAAGAGTCCACAAGGGTTATTCTCGAGTCAGCACAGGAAACAAACAAAACTCCCACCAGGGAGGCCATGGCCACAACTCATACCATAATGCACTGGGACCAGGCGCGGTGGGACGTATTTCTTGGAGGAGCCCTTCACAGATTTCTTCCCCGAAGCCTCGGACTCCTCTTCTGCGCCATCGTCCTCTTCATCCTCAGAGCCCAACTACAAAAGAAGAAGGGAAACGTTTCTACAAACCAGAAGTTTTAATCAGACAAGTGAGAAGAAAAAGTCACCGCTGGATCACCCCCTAAGAAGACGGAACCATGAACAAGGGAAAGGAGACCAGGGTCGCCACAGGGCTAATCTCAGGAGGACGCAAACCTTACCTTGCTTATCATATTGCTGGGATGGGGCTTAAATCGAAGTGGGTCACTTTCACCTGAAAGAGGAAGAGTTGGTAAGATCTGGAACTTCATGATAATGATCCCACCCTTTAGATGGCCCGCCAACTTACTGAGGCTGCCTGTCACCGCAGTCTTGACCAGTTTGTCAATCTGATACTTCAGTTTTTGGTCCAAGGGGCGAAGTTTTTCTAAAACCTACAATATGGGAATTTATAAAGATTACATTTTTGTCCCTAAATGAGGCACACACCAGGGTCCATCTGTTGTTCCAGAAAAGGCAATGAAAACACTCACAAGGTAGAGCAAATGCAGACAAGAGCACCCTTTCCTTAGTTAAACAGGAGAACACTCACGTGAGCGCAACGGTGACAGCCCTGGAGCAGGGCTTAGAAACGAGACTCCAATATGCAAAAGGCTCATACCGTGCGGATTTCCACCAGCCTCAAAACTGCGGGATGTCCCTGCAGAGATCCTCCCGAGGCTTTGTCCAGGATGAGGTGGCTCAGGTCCATTAGGTACATGAGCAGCAGCTGGTCTTTCACTTCCAAGAAGCTCAGACCCTAACTCAAACACAACAGGAAAAGGCAGATTCTTAGTTTCAACCACAGAATCAGGAGGAGCACACAGGGCAAATATCAGGATAATGTTTTTCCAAGCCCAACCTTCTCCCAATTAGTCCATTTAAGTATGTGAAATGTGTTCCCTCTCATATGCAGTTTCTGGGTCACCCAGGGAGCTGCAGTCCAAATGCTGGGTGAGTATAAGGCTCATGCCTATAGCTCAGCACGTGGGAAGTTGAAGCAAGACTGCCACAGTTCAAAGGCAGTCAGAGCTATCAAGAATCCATTCCATATATCCCAGGCTTGATGTGGGAGTCCCCTCTGTATGCCGTGAATAACATTGGTTAATAGAGACGCCTCTTTGGGCCTTTTGCAGGGCAGAACAGGGCAAGGCTAGAATTCCAAACAGATAGAGGAGGAGAGCGGAGGAGGTGTCAAAGAGACGCCATGTAGCTGAAGGAGAGAGATGCCCAGAAACCTTACTAGTAAACCACGAGCCTTGTGGTAAAATACATAATAATAGAAATGAGTTAATTTAAGATATAAGAGCTAGCTAGCAATATGCTTAAGTGACTGGCCAAGCAGTGTTTTAATCAATACAGTTTCTGTGTGATATTTCAGGTCTCCGACAACCCCAGGCTGGCTTGGAGCTCTGTGTGTAGCCAACGATGACTGAAATCATGAGCCCCCTGCTTCAGCCCCCAAGTGCTGGGAAGGTGTTTGAGCCCCCACACCCACTACAACTCAAGCTTTAAGTTGTGTATTGCTCTACCGTGGCAATGAAGTCTTGTGCCACCTTACCCCATCCCTGGCACATGAATCCACAATGCAAATGCTATCAGTCACTCAGCAGCTACCCCAGTTCAACTGTCAAAGTCCCAGCGAGCTACCGTCCCAGAAACCCCTACTTTACTCCAACACACTCAGAGTAGGGGCAAAACGCAGCGAGAGGAAACCGAGGGCGGAAGGGTAAAGCCTGGTGCTGTGCAGAAGACCGCAGACCACAGGGGGACAAGATGGCACACGGTCTCAGCACGCACTGTGTTCTGTACTTCAGCAGAATCCTCGCCTCATCTCGCTGACAGACCTTCCCGTGGGAACCAAAAAAGCCTCTACGTAATACTGATTTTCAAATTATCCAAAATAATTACCGACTTTATCCCCATTATAATATGGATAAGAGGGCTGGAGAGATGGCTCAGCGGTTAAGAGCATTGCCTGCTCTTCCAAAGGTCCTGAGTTCAATTCCCGGCAACCACATGGTGGCTCACAACCATCTGTAATGAGGTCTGGTGCCCTCTTCTGGCCTGCAGGCATACACACAGACAGAACACTGTATACATAATAAGTAAATAAATAAATATTAAAAAAATAATATGGATAAGACAAATGTCATGGAACTAAATCAACGTCAACAAAAGTTGTAAAAAGTGGTTATAATATGGCTCCAAGTGGGGCTGTGTGGTGCATATTACTTTTTAAAAAAATTATTATGTAGAATGTGTATGCATATGTGAGCACATGCATCCAACCCCACATGCATGGAGGTCAGAGGACAACTTGTGGAGTCAACTTTCTCCTTCCATCATTAGGTTGTGCACAAGTGCTGTTACTCCTCAGCCATCTGGCCGGCTGCATGCATTTTTTAATGCACTAAAAAAACTTTGGAGAGATGAGGATAATAAACCTTTAATAAAGCTTGTACTATGAAAGGTGCCTTCTCAACAAGCACGTATTACTCTATCAAAGGAAACAAAACCTGGGTGCAGCACTGCATGGGTAATTCCAACACCTGGAAAGTGGAGCAGGAACTCCAGGAGTTCAAGACCAGCACCACAGCAAATTCCACGACCATCTCAAAAATCCAGAAAGAGTGGGGGTGCAGGGTGCACAAGCCTTTAATCCCAGCACTTGAGAAGGCAAGGACAGGTGGGTCTCTGAGTTTGAGGCCACCCTGCTCTACAGGGCAAGTTCCAGGACAGCCAGAGCTACACAGAGAAATCCTGTCTTGAAAAACCAAAACAAAACCCCCAAAACAAAACAAAAAACAGAAAGAAAAATACACCAAGCTCGTACCCTATCTGTTATCTCAAAATGGTGATTATACTGCTTTAAAAAATTTTTTTGGGGTGGGGGGACTGAAGAGATGGCTCAGCACTTGGGTTAAGAGCACTGGCTGCACTTCCAGAGGACCTGGGTTTAATTATCAGCACCCGCATGGCTGCTCAAACGGTCTGTATCTCCAGTTGCAGGGGATCAGACACCACCACACAGACATACATGCAGGCAAAACACAAATGCACACAAAGTGAAAATAAATAAACTATTAAAATATTTTTCTTTTTTTGTGCTAAATTATGTATCTTCCAAAGCTCCCCATATTAAAAGTAGGTGAGAGGGCTGGAAGCCGTAGTCAGCAGCAGAGTACTTATCTAGAATGTGGAACAATTCAATCTCTAATCCCAAATGTTTTATTTACAGTTAAAAAAAAAGCAAACATGTTGATTTTTCCAACAAAATATAGTAATATGGACAAGCATGGCTATAAAATACATTTACATTTGTGGCTATTAAATAAGACAAGGTCTTAACCGTTGCAAAGAAATGATAATTACAGTCCAAAGCCTGGGAAAATTTACTTCTGACAGGTTAAATGCTTTGACCAAAATTACATGGCAAGAGTACACGTTTGTCATATTCAGTGTGAATCCAAAGCCCAAGTCCTGGGTGCCCTTTAAACAACAAACTTAGCTCTTCACACCAGCCCTAGTGTGCGTCAGAGGACGAGCTCTTCACACCAGCCCTAGTGTGCGCCAATGGATGGGTAATGGATTTAAAAGCTCACAAGCTGAGTTTAAATTCTGACTTATGCATTTGGTAGTCAAACACTGGTTAAGTCACTTGAACTTGAGACTGTATTCTCCTCATAAGTAAATAAATAGCAGTATTTCTGTCCGCCCTAGGAAAAATTTTGAAACACAAATAAGATAACATGAAAGTATTCTATAACCTGTAAGGAACTTTATAAATGCTAAAACTTCATAAAAGCTAAGTTAATACAAATAAACAAATATATACTGATGTATGCTAGAAGCCTAGCTAGCACCAAAACACAGCAAAGAATCGCACCAGGAAAAGACAGGTGAGAACACGAACTGGGTTCTTCTGAGCACCGGCACCACAGCGAGACCCTATCAAGAGCCCAAACAAAGCAGACAGCGCACCTGCCCAGTTCAAGCATGTAAAGACGTTGAGGATCTAATCCCAGCACTTGGGAGGCAGAGGCAGGTGGATCTCTGTGAGTTCGAGACCAGCCTGGTCTACAGAGCTAGTTCCAGGACAGGCTCCAAAGCCACAGAGAAACCCTGTCTCGAAAAAAAAAAAAAAAAGACGTTGAGCATCGCCCTCTGCTGACACCAATAATGTACTATAAAATTCTGATTTCTTCCTCTTGAAATTTTAATTTGAAAACCAGCTATTTCACTGCACATCAGGGACCCTACAACCCTAGCATTTGAAAGGTGGAAGGTCATGAGTTCAAAGCCAGCCTGTGTTTCATAGCAAGGTCCTGCCTAAACAAATGGATGCTTGAAATGGCAGAGACCTGAATCAGACACACTGTTCTTCCTAACATTTATGCCAATGATAAATTTTAATTTACAAACCTAGAGTAAGAGAGTAACAATAACTAGCAATATTAATAATTGTTAACTCTATATTAAACATACTTATTTACAACTTAAGAGGTGCTAGGTGAGGGTGGCACGCACCTTTAAGCCCAGTACTTGGTAGAGAGAGGCAGGCAGATCTTTTTGAGTTCAAGGCCAGCCTGGTCACAAGAGCTAGTTCCAGGACAGGCTCCAAAGCTAAAGTAAAACCCTGCCTCGAAAATCCAAAATAAATAAATAAATAAATCTTAAGAGGTGTAACTGAAATTTTACACTTATATTTTCAGACTGCAGTGAATTTCATGTAACTGAAATCACAGAAAGTGACACTGGGGACGTCTGTATACAAAGCCATCATGCCCCAGTCAATCACCTAATAGTACAAGAAACAAAAGAGCTGGAGAGATGGCTCAGCGGTTAAGAGCATTGCCTACTCTTCTAAAGGTCCTGAGTTCAATTCCTAGCAACCACATGGTGGCTCACAACCATCTGTAATAAGGTCTGTTGCCCTTTTCTGGCCTTTAGGCATACATGTAGACAGAATATTGTATACACAATAAAAAAATAAATATTAAAAAAAAAAGAAACAAAAGAGCAACTCCTCAGTCATCCTACACGGCTCCCCAGAGTGACTACTCCAGTCTTACTTCTTACCACCCCCGGCCCACACACACATTCTATGTATGTCCATCTACAAAACCATTTACTCCCCAGAACACTGCAATCGTGAGTACCCCTGGCTCATATTTATCCTTTAAAACCCTGCTACTCTGAGACACCTTTTTGGACTCTGCTTGGCTGGCCCATCCCTGCTCATGGCTTCTGTAAAATGATGCCACACTGACACCTGGCCCTCTGCTGTGCATCCGGACACGCATGGAAACCACACATGACTCCTCCTGTATGAAGTCCTAACACTTAGGACACATGCCACACAACAAATCTTCAGAAAACAACAACAACAAAAAACATATGAGGGGTACTCCCTCTTCAAGTACCTTTTTAAAAAAAGATTTGTGTGTGTGTGTGTGTGTGTGTGTGTGTATGCCACATGTGTAGGGTGCCTTTGGAGGCCAAAACACATAGGGAGTCCCCTGGAGCTGGAGCTCTGAGCTACACAACTGGAGTGCTGGGAATCAGAGTGGCAAACTGTCATCCCCTGAGCCGCCGCTCTAGCCCCTCTTCAATAACTCTTACCTTCTCTGTAGAATATGCTCCAGATTGGACTTTTTTTGTCAGGGCTTGTACCTGCGCTGTTACAGCCATTACCTGAAATTAACCAAACAAAATTCAAATCGCTGTGAAGGAAAAATGGCACCTAAACTTTATCTGAAATGTTGGTACTCAACACAGGGTTTCTAACAGGTCCCTAAGGAAAACTTCACACTGCTTTCTACAGCTGGGAGAGGGGACTGTTAAGAAACCAAAGGGAAGCCGAGGGATGGTGGAGCACGCCTTTAATCCCAGCACTCGGGAGACAGAGGCAGGCGGATCTCTGGGAGTTCGAGACCAGCCTGGTCTACAGAGCTAGTTCCAGGACAGGCTCCAAAGCCACAGAGAAACCCTGTCTCGAAAACCAAAAAAAAAAAAAAAAGAAAGAAACCAAAGGGGATGAGGAGAGAAGGGCAATAGTGGCGAGTGTAATCTTTTTATTAAGACAGGGCTTCTCTGTGTAACCCTGGCTGTCTTGGAACCCACTTTACAGACCAGGCTGGTCTCGAACTCTCTGAGATCCACCTGTCTCTGCCCCTGAGTGCCCAGTTTAGAGGCGTGGGCCACACGAAGACTGAGGACCGTAATTTTGTCTGCACCAACAGAACTTACAAAACATCAAACTATGTAAACGCATAGTAAGTGGTACTTAGAGTGATAGGTCACCATTGGCAACATCTGTTTGCTTAGTGTGTGTGTGTGTTTAACAGGAGTTTGGGTATAACTTTAAAAAAAAATTCCTGTACTTCTCTGGGTGCAGAAATGAATTACCATGAAAGGCTTTTATTTGACACTTAACGTACTTAAGTAGTATTCAAATATCTGTCCCTAAATCATCAATGTGTGTGGATCAGACATACAAAGACACAGCTAATCCCCGAGTAATTTATTTTAAAAGGAGACACAACTCACCTGCTCCTGGAGGTTTTTCAAAAGTGTCACCGAACTCGAGACGTCTGACTCCAGCACTTCCTACAGATAAACAGGCGGAGACAGGAAAAGATGGTCAAGTTCTTACTTTAGGCGATGAGATGGCAGAATGCACTGCCTACTAAATTCCCTTCTTTTCGCCAATACGTTCGAGACGTTGAGCCGTCCTTCCCGGGTACAGGCAGCCTCGAATCAAAGTCAGTCCTCCCACCACACTGCCCTTTACTGGAAGACCGGAGACTTCGGAGTTAAACCTCACGGATGCTTTATGGTACATGACCGCTATCCTAATGTTCTCGTAACATTCTCCTACCACAAAGCGGGATCCCAGCCCGCCCTGGTCAAGAAAGCTCGTTTTGAAGGGTAATTTTGTGCTAGCTTCTTTTCCGGAACCAGCCAACATGCAGCATCCACCCCCGTCTCTCTCATCTGACTTATAACACTGCCGTGTCAGGGCGAGCACATCCCTGAGACAGTTCCCATCACCACTCTTGCACGGTGACAACGGTTCGCCTCGACCAGAAGCGGGCGAAAAGAAGCGCCCACAGTAGCTACGGGAGGAAGCAACGAGACAGAACTCACCGGGGCCGCCATCTTCGCAGAGCCCACCCTTTCCGGGGCCGAACTTCCTGGGTGCTAACGTGAGTTCATAAATTTGATAGACAATCACTGCTTGTAAATTTCAGCCAATGGAAATAGGAGATTTTTCATTTCCGCTAAACAGACAGGCCGGACTTCATCTAACCAATGGGCTAAAGAAACTGGCTGAAGTCGTCAGCTGCAGAGGCGCCCAAGATAGGCTGGGGCAGAAGCATGTGATTCGTGGTTTACCGAGAATGATTGAAGCCACCTCCAATAAAGGTTGCGTAAATGATTGATTGGCAGCTAAATCAACTAATGGAAAAGAGAAGTTAGCTGAGCGACCCGAGAGCTGATTGGCTCCCGGATGCCGCAGTGCCAGTCTTTGCACGGCGTTTTCCGTGTAGTACCCAGAACGGCCACTGGGTGGCGGTCTGCGGCTTTGCCCGGCGGCGCTCGCCGTTGCCCCCTGAACGGGCAAGCGTCCCCTTCCTGCGCCTGTGATCGTCCTTGTAGAAGGATAAAGCCCTTTTCGTCCATGAATCGGACGGCTGGGATAGAGGAACCCGGAGCCACGGTTCAGACTGCCGGCCGCATCTCTGGCCCGTCCTCTCCGTGTGTACGCAGGACGCTGCGCAAAGGCTGCAGTGCGCCATGCACCACTCCTTAGGGAAAACAAGACAGCTGAGCAAACGGGTCAATCTGAACGCCTTCCTTCCTCCAGGCTCCACTAGTCCACTGCAGGAATTGGTTCAAACCCAGGCTGCGCATATTTCCTTTGTCCCCCTCATCTTTTCTCAGTATCTTCCAACACCCGCGCTCCCTCCCCTCTCAGGATAAGGTACTAGAAGGGAGGTGCTGGCCTTGAATTTTTCTGTCAAAGCTGAAAAGAAGACCTCGGACTGGAAATCTAGTCTGAAGTGAGGCTGTCACCTTTAATCCCAGCTCTCTGTAGTCAACAGACAAACAAATCTCCGTGGATTCGAAGCCAGGTTGGTCTACGTTGTGAGGCCTTGTTCTCAATTAAACAACAATAACAACAACAACAACACAGGGCCGGAACCCTCGCTCGATGGTTAAGAGAACATACTATTCTTGCAGAGGACCAGAATTCCATTCCCCGCACCCACACCAGGCAGCTCACAACCACCTGTAGTAACTCCAGTTCCAGGGGAATCTTAGACCCTTCCTTACACACACACACACACACACACACACACACACACACACACCCTGAGCACACATAAGTGTTTTTTTTTTTTTTTTAATCAAAAAAGAATAGCCCTCTTGTGTTTCTCATTCTGGATGGAATATCCTCGTTTCCACATTTGGGAATTTCATCAAATGGGACAGAGGATTTGCCTCTGATATTAATTACAGTATAAGGTTCCCTGGGAGGCTCGGGCACTGTAACAGCCTACTTAGTCAAATTAAGAGTTTTTGTATTGTTCTGTCTTTTCGAAAATGGATTTTATTGTACGTGTGTGGTGCGCATTGGGAGGTCTTCAGAAGATGACAAATGGGAGTTGGATCTCCTTCCACCATATGGTCGTGGAAATAGAATTCAGTTGGTCAGCGTAGTGGGCAAGAGTCGGCTTGCCAGCACTTTTTATATGTCCAGCAAATCCCGATTGATATATAAAATGTTCTTTCCCAACATAAGTTAAGATTTTGCTTTATTTGGAGCTTGAAGTTTGCTCATATGTGTTATTAACAAACTATTACAATATCCAAGAAAATAAATAATACTGCCTTATTTTTGTCATTGAAATACCAAGCACCTGTGTGTCGCAAGAAATATTAACTTTAAGAATACAATAAACCAGCCAGGTGGTTGTGGCGCACGTCTTTAATCCCAGCACTCGGGAGGTAGAGGCAGGCGGACCTCTGTGAGTTCGAGGCCAGCCTGGTCTAGAAGAGCTAGTTCCAGGACTGGCTCCAAAGCCACAGAGAAACCCTGTCTCGAAAATAAATAAAATAAAATAAAGTAATGCACCACCACCACCTGGCTGGAAAAAGTATTTTTACCAACCAGTTAGATCCAATTAATTGATTGCTGTTGGGTTCAATTATGTCTTTGAGACTTTCTGCTTCTGAGATCTGCCATTTAGTAGAGGGAAGTTGAAATCATCAACTATGATAGTGATGGGGTATTTATTTAGATCTCCTTGAATTTCTGGAAGTTTTAGCATTACATATTTTGACCTTTTCTTGTTAGGTGCTAACACTCACTTGAAAGGGAACAAGAGATGGTTCGTTCTGGAACCATTATGAGTGACTGATCTGGGAACATGGATTCAGGTTACCCCAATACTGTGTTTCAACACAATAATAGTTATAATGACAGAACAAACGGAAATCACGAATCAGGACACTCTTAAGTCCATTGCTAAGACCCCAGGGTAGGCAGGCCCAGAAGGAAGCCTCAGCGTGGGCGGCAGATGCTAGCTGATAGTCTCAGCTCTGGGTTGGTGGAAACTGTATTCCAACAGATGTCACCTGAGAGCCATAAGGACGCTAGACCAGACTCAGAAGTGGGCTACCAATGGCTATTAATAGGGCTAGTGATAGGCAAGATAAGTCGGCTCTAGATCTGCAGCATTCCAAACTCTCCCCAAACACGGAACTTCTGATCAGTTCATCAGCCTAGCAGGATGTGTGGCGCAGGTGAGGCTGTTTCCTAGCGCTGCAGCTGCCAAGAGTAAGAGGCAGTGTGTCTTCTGCGGGAACTGACCTTTTTGTGGTTGTCGAATGCCACACTTTACCCCGGAGAGTTTTCTTTCCTTCAAGGTCCCTGTGGTCTAAAATCAACATGGGTCAGTGTTAGTATGGTTTATTTTTCTTCATCCTTTTTTTCCCCTTTATTTCTGCCTAAACTGATCTTGAATTCTGGATCTTTTCCCTTCGGTTTCTACCTCCTGAAAACCAAGATTATCGGCACACACCATCGCACCCAGGCCCGTCCTTTCACTTTGGGTATAGCTGTGTCTTTATATTTAAGAGAAATTTCTTATTTGTTTTAAAGATTTTATTTTTATTTACATATTTATTTTACATGTATGGGAGTTTTGCCTGCGTGGATGTCTATGTACCAGGTACATTCAGTGTCTGCGGAGAACAGACAGGGCGTCAGATTTCCTTGAACTGTACTTACAGATGGTTGTGAGCTGCCACACTGGTGCTAGGAATCAAACCTGGCTCCTCTGAAAGAGCTACCAGTGATCTAGCCACTCAGCCACCTCTCCAGCCCCCTTTTTTAAAAACAAGTTTTTCTTTTTCTTCTTTCTTTTTTCCCTTTCTTTCTTTCGGTTTGTTTTGGTTTGGTTTTTTGAGACAGGGTTTCTCTGTGTAACAGTCCTAGCCATTCTGAAACTCACTCTGAAGGCCAGGGTAGCCTCAAACTCACAAGAGATCCATCTGCCTCTGCCTCCTGAGTGCTGAGATTAAAGGCATGTGTCACCACCACCCAGCTCAAAAACAAGTTTCTTATAAAAACATACACTGGAACACTGGGTTCCTCAATTTCTTCATCTCTTTCTGTGTCTTGACCAAAAGTCACAGTTTCCAGAACCTCTTTTTATTAGTACTTTCCCATTTTCCCAGTGTGTATATGTCTGTGGTGTGTGTGTGTGTGTGTGTGTGAGTGTGTGAGCACTTTTGCACAGGGGTGTGCACAGACCTGAGGTTGGCATCTGGACTGTTTTCGAGCTGCTCTCCACCATGTTCACCAAGGCAGGGTCTCTTAATTGAGCCCAGAGCTCATTTGCAACATCTTGATACAAATAGCCAGCCAGCTCCAGGAATCCCCCGTCCTGGGCTTTCAAACTCTGTAGTGACACACAGGCCACTACACCCGCCTACTTTGACATGCGGGCCACTACACCTGCCTGCTTTTACATAGGTTCTGGGGATTCAAAGTCTAGCCCTCATGCTTGGTCCACTGAGCTATACCCCCAGCATGGAGCCCCTTCTATTAATCCTCTTTTTTTAGTTCTTAGTGCAACATGCAACATTTGAAGTTATACAAAGTGTACAGTTGTAGCAGTGTGGGAATGGTAATTGAGAGACTGTAAGGTTGTAAACACACACATATCTATATCTAACAGTCACTAAAGGGATAGGTGATGCTCTCCAGCATTCCTCTCAGATGTGTATCTGAGACACAGACACAGTGTGAGGGAGCAGAGCTGAGCTCTCACCAGTTTCCTTTTATTGCTTTTCTGTGTCTCACGGATTGGTGGTAGCAGACCGGAAGCTGCTTTAATGATGAGCCACGGACCTGGGCCTGGAAAGGCAGGCAGAAGTTCTGTTGTAGCCGGGGCATGGGAGAGCCCAAGCTAGCACTGGTGTTGCTGTAGGCAGATCCGATCTGCAGGTGAGACGGTGGACAGGATGCAACCTGTCAACACAAGAAATGCCCTTAGCTGCTAACTAGAGGAATCCATACTTGCCATGGAGACAACCTAGAGCTCAGGAAGTTGCCTGAGTGACGCAGTGTAAACAGTCAAGCTTCATCCCAGCATGTTACTGTGGAGCCCTAGCTGTCCTGGAACTCTGTAGACCAGGCTGGCCCCAAACTCACAGAGATCCACCTGCCTCTGCTTCCCAAGTGCATCACCGCTGCCCAGTTTGACTCTGTTCCGAGAACTGATTATCCCTGAGTCTTTGGATCTTTGGCAACTGCTCAAATGCAAGTGACTATGAGATATCTTCCTGGAGCATCATGACAGGAGAAGCCCCTCAAAAAGCATAAAGAACTTTTACCTTTGTTTCTTCTAGTTAAAAGCCATCTCATGCCATACAGGGTGGCACATGTCTGTAGGTTCAGCTACTTTAGAGGCTGATTCAAGATCTCTTGAGGCAGGAACTTAAGGCCAGCCTGGGTAACACAATGAGACCCCAACTGAAAACAAACCAACGAGACGTCAGGTTCAGACGGATACACTGAACTGCTAACCACGCCTCCTTTGGAAAGGCGCAGTGGAAAGGGCTTGACTTCTCTGCATCATAGAAATCCATTCACTTGGAAAATGAGCACTGGTTTTATGATTTGAGAAAAAGTAACGAAAATGGGAAGGAAGGAGGAAGGGAGAGACAGAGGAGAAACGAAGATCAAGGGAAAGCCAAGGAAATGCAAGCTGTGCCCTCTCCTCCATCCAATCCGGGATAAGGTCTGGGGAAGCCCATCTATGTCCCGTCAGGCAGCAGCTCACAGTGTCACAAGGACAGCAGCTGCTGGCCTTCTTTGGTACCTTATTCATCATGCATTTATTTTATTGAGATTTGTCAGAGGCAAAAGAGCTCCAGATAAAATACAAGCAACATCTTTTTTTCATTAAGAAACAAACGACCTCCCCACCCCAAATCAGTGAGCAACACTCGAGGGTACCAAAGGCAAGAGGGAAAATGGACAAAGACAAGAGTAGTTCCGAGGGAAACTCGGCAAGTCCCTGGCCCGCCCTTAAGACGTGCAGTCTGCTGCCCCTCGCCTAATCCTACCCTAATCCTACCCGGAAGACGCAGCCTGCTGCTCCTGTCTGTCTAATCTTACGGGATCTAGTCCTGTGGAGTTTAGGCCCCAAGACTTGCCACAGAAGTCACTGTCCTGGGTCTTTGTCACAGCACTGGCCAGCAGCTGGGGACACCCAGTCCCTTAAAGACCCCTCCTCAGGCTCACCTGCCAGGAGCCCCCCCCCCCACTTCCCCGCCCTCCAGCAAAGCTGCTTCTGCACTGCTGCTTCCATGCTTAGGGGTCCAGTCATCTTGCTGATTAGCGGTTGCCCCCAACACTGTTTCCACCTTGAAGATGGGTTTATTTACTGATATGAAGACTCAGCATAGGCTTGGACCCTAAGTGTGGGGTGGTGCCATGTCTAGAGGGGTGTCCAGTGACCTTCCAACCCCTCCCACCATCTCTCTACCCTCTTCTCTAGTGACACTCCCCAGAAGCCAGAATGACCTTGCATTCAGACCTCACAACACAACTGCTAATTCTAGCTAAGGGCGTGGGGGAAAGGACAGCGCCCAGGGGCCTGTGGCTGCTCTGCTGGGAGGGCTGGGGCTAATAATAGGTGGGGAGATTAGGAAAGGATTTGAAGTGCTTCGTTATCTCACAGGAATGGCCTTCAAGAGCCTTTCCCAAGCTTCCCCAAGAGCTGTGCCACCCCCTGGTCCTGTGTGTCTGAGGACCACAGTTGCTTCGTCCTTATCTGCTCCACCCCCACGGGCTCCAGGCCCTCCACCCCAAGTTTTCTTTCCGAGTCTGGTTTCCTGAACCCACTTCTCTGCTTCTCTTCCTTCATGCACTTCCCTCCACTGCTTCCCACAAGTCTTCCCGTTCCTGGTGGCTTTTGTTCCGGCCAATTCTAGCTCCCCCCTGTTCCACCTTCTTTCCTCCCTGGAGCATCACTGTTTCCAGCTGTGGCTCCGACCTTTGTGCCCCTCCCTAACACGTGTGTGCCAACTCCGTGCCCACTCTTCCTCTCCTCTGCCTCCTGTTACAGTAGAGCTGGCTAAACACAGGTAGCAGAGTCTGAGGTGGGTTCCAGAGCTCCACTTCCTCAACATCTCGCAATCGGTGCCATGACACCAGGCACAGGAACACCTCTGAGCACAAGATTGGGGACATGGCTGGCTGGGGAGGCGCCTCGTGGAGCCCAGCCATGGCTATTCTTAGAAACCCAGCACCACAAAAGGGCCTTTGCTTTGTTTCATTCCACCCCCACAGAGTTGCTCTTGGCAGCCAAGACTGTAATCTCATAGATGAGGGGCCCAACACGGGCCCCTTGCACAAGCCCAACCCTTCGTCCTGGTTTCTCTCCACCATGAGGCACTGCCCTTGGAGAAGGTCACCTCCTCTGTGACAAACACGTACAGTGGCAAAACTCTGACACTCTCTACAGTCTTGGCCTATCTTAGATCCCAGTTGGGCTTACCTTTGGCAGCCCCACCCTTACCACTTAGCAGACTGCCTCATTGGCTCCTCTCTCCCACTCTCCAGAAAAAGCAACCACCATATTCTCCTTCTCCTTTCTCTTTCTTCTTGCTCAGAATGGGTCAGCTCTTCTAGCCTAGTGAGTTCTGAGCCCCTTTATAAAGCCTCATCTCTTCGAACTTCAGGGAGTCTGCCCGGCTCTGAGTTCTATCTGTCCGCAGGTCCAAGCGTCTCTCTAACCAAGGCTGTCTGCAGCTCCTGAAAGGGAGGCATCCACGAGGAAACAGCAGCCAGACCCTAAGGTCCCTTCTTCCAAATGTGACCTGAGAGCCTCAGATCAGGGAGTGACTTACTGTCTTCTCCCATGCTCAGAAAAGTCAGTATGTGTGACTCTGTTTCTAATTCTTGTTCAGAAATGTGGACTCTCAGTGGTGGGCTACATGTCTGTACAGTACAGGAACATCAGAGAGGGGCTGGAGAGATGGCTCAGAGGTTAAGAGCACTGACTGCTCTTCCAGAGGTCCTGAGTTCAATTCCCAGCAACCACATGGTGGCTCACAGGAACATCAGAGAACATTCTACCAAGTTCTTAGAGAACAGCAAGGGCCCATCCCAGAGATCAGGAAGTCATTCCAGGCCTGGGCTATAGGCTGAACTTCTAGACCTATAAACATTGTAATTCTAGAATAATTCGCAGACAGCAAAGCCTGAGCAAAGGCTAACCCTGGGTCTCTAGGCACAACTTATTTTCAGACCTTTATGTACTTCCCACTCTGCCTTGAGAGCAGAGAGCTCTGGAGGCTGAGGTAGTTGTCAGGCTGATTAGTGAGAGCCGAAGACAGAGCTAGGGCTGCAGCAAGCTCGCTTCCATGGACCTGTGGAAGTCAAGAAGCCTTTGCATCTGCAAGCCCAGCTTGTGTTCTCTGAGCAGTTACAAGTCACCCTCCTAGGTTCCAGAAAGAGAGCTGGAAACGAGAAAACTGTACCAGAGAAGACAAAAGGGAACGGAGAACAAAGCAGGGACATGGTTCTTCACACACACACACACACACACACACACACACACACACACACACTGCTCCACGTGCTCAGGGCTGCCTTATCTTCAACAAAATAAACCATGCAGTCTGGCCTGCTTCCCTTTGGTTGATGTTTAGTCTCATTCTTTCCATTGCCAAATTACTCAGCTGGAAGGCGTAACCCCCACGGCCCACACTTCCTATCCTTCTCCTTACTAACCTCATCCACCCCATCCTTCTTAATTAAATCCCAGCAGCCAGGCTCTGCCCTGTGGCTGCCCGGAAGCTGCTTCCTGAAGATGAACCAAGTTCTCTTCTCTGTCCTTCGGTCACTTGGCCTTTCTTTGGAATCTGACACTACTGGCCACCTGCTCCTCTTGAAATCCTTCTGGGATTTCTAGGAAACTTCTCTCTCCTTATTCTCTTTGGCTCCTTTTTTTCTCTTCCCAGTCTTTCATGTGTGTGGTGTATGTGTATATAACGTGTGTGAACATTCTAATCTTTAGTGTGTGTGTTTGTACATATAAGACGTGTAAATACTCTAATCTTTAGTGTGTGTGCACATAAATGACATGTGTAAACACTCAGTCTTTAGTGTGTGTATGTACATGTATGTTGTGTGTAAACATTCTAATCTTTAGTGTGTGCGTGCACATGCATGATGTGTGTAGATATTCTAATCTGTAGTGTGTGTGTCTGTTTGTGTGTGTACCAGCATGACATGCATAAACATTCTCATGCCACAGTACACATATGAAGGTCAGAACACAACTTTTCAGAATTGGTTCCTTTCTTACACGTAACTTTTTTCTGATCCCAATAATTCTCCTGTCTTCCCCTTCCATTTTGCCATAGGACTGCTGGAATTACATATGTTAGTTACCACACCCAGCATTTTTTTTTAAAGATTTACTTTTTTTAAGATTTATTTATTTATTATGTATACAGTATTCTCAGTATCCTGTCTGCATGTGTGCCTGCAGGCCAGAAGAGAGCACCTGATCTCATTCCAGATGGTTGTGAGTCACCATGCGGTTGCTGGGAATTGAACTCAGGACCTTTGGAAGAGCAGGCAATGCTCTTAACCACTGAGCCATCTCTCCAGCCCCCTAAAGATTTATTTTTATGTTAGGGCTGTGTGTGTGTGTCCTGCACGTATGTCAGTGCATCACAGGCAGGAGTACCCATGAAGGCCAGAAGAGGGCGATGGTCGCTGGAAATAAAGCTATCAATGGTTGTGAGCCGCCATGTGGGTACTGAGAGCTGAACCTGAGTCCTGGACAAGAGCATCACGGAGGCATCTCTCTAGCCCACAGCCAGCTTCTTAGAGTGGGTTCTGGGATCGAGCACAGGTCATCAGACGTCATGGTAAGCACTTTTGCTCACTGGGCCATCTTCTGTCCTCTGCGGGCTTCTTTCCTTTCCTCCTTCCTTGGGCCATGCTGTCTCTCCAGTCTTTCCTCTGGTCTCCAAGCTCACGGCATCTTACAGTACTACAAGGTGGCCAGTTCTCACCCACCAGCCCTACCTGCCAGCCCACGAGTCTCTACCCTGCCGGTCTGCAGACTTGCCTCCTTTCTACCCCCACTTCACTGACGCCCCACAGTCGTGATTTCTCCTTCCCGGCTTCCCAGAGCCGGTCTGTAGAAGGGCATTCTATCCCCTCCGTGGGAATGCCTCCCAGTCTGCTCGCTTCCTTTCCCTACCTCTCAACTTTGATGGCAGCTTTAACCTCTGCTGCCGTCTCCTTGCGTCTAGACTCTCCCCTCTCGGTACCCAGCCTGCCCCTCAAGCTGTGCTTTCAAACTATCACACTGCCTGCCATAGTCTAGGGCCGCGGCCACTCTCCATTGCTCCCACAACAGCATCCATTTTGCAGGTCTGAGAAATACGGCAGGTCAGTTCTTTGAACCAAGTGGCCCCGAGCTTGAATCCTAACGCCACATTCCCTGCTTGACTTTGGGCAAACGCCTTATTCCCTCTGAACCCCACTGCTTATGCATGGATTGTAATTTGAGTTGCAAAAGGTTGTATTGACTGAGGTGTGTCTAACTCTATGCAGAGAGGTACTCACATATAGACCGTGGGGCCTCATGTCTTTTTCTTTCCTCCTGACATCTCCAAAACCACATAGCAAGAGAGGTTCCCCTCGAGTCCTTTCTAGCTCACCGCGCCATTCCCCATCCACATTTTGGGCCACACTGATTCTCACTGCTGGGAGCACAGCTGGCCGCACATGCATTCAAAGGCCTCTCCTCCTTTTAAACTCCAGGTTCATGTTCCCACCTTAAAACTCTGCCAGCCCCCATAGAGCAAGAGGTTTTCAGCCCCCGGGTTGTTCTAGATCCAGACCCTGATTTGTAACAGGTGGTTGTGAGCTGCCTTGTGGGTTCTAGGATTTGAACTCAGGTCCTCTGGAAGAGCCTCCAGTGTTCTTAACATCTCTCTGCTCACCTCCCTCTCTCTCTTTCTCTTTTTGAGACAGGGTCTCTCTTGTTAGCCCAGGTTGTCATAGAACTCACTGTGCAGACCAGGCTGGCCTTGAACTCATAGAAATCTACCTGTCTCTGCCTCCTGAGTGCTAGGATTGACATGTGCCACCACATGTCAATAGGTCCAGATCTCCCTTTTTTGAAGAAAGGTTTATTTATTTTTGTTTTATGTGTGTGGATATTTGCCTACGTGGATTCATGTTCATTATGTGTATTCCTGATTCCCGTGGAAGCCAGAAGAGGGCATTGGATCCCTTGGAATTGGAATTACAGAGGGTTATGAGATGCCATGTGGGTTCTGGGAAACAAATCCAGGTCCGCTGCAAGAGCAGCAAGTGTTCTTAACCAGTGAGCCATCTCTCCAGCCCCATCTTTTGCTCTTTTTCAGTGTGCCCATTTTTAAAAATAGGCATACTGTCCTGGTTAGTTTTGTTGTCGTTGTATCAGTTTGACATAACTAAAGTCATCTGAAAAGAGGCAACCTCAATTGAAAAAATGCCCCCCCCATCAGGTTGGCCTTCTTGATGTGGGAGGACATAGTCCATTGTGGGTGGTGCCAGTCCTAAGCATGAATGGGAGCTATGAGAAATTAGACCAAGGGGATGGAAAAATGGTTCAGTGGCTAAGGACACTGGTTATTTTTCCAGAGGACCCAAGTTCAATTCCCAACACTCTCGTGGCAGCTAACAACATCTGTAACTTTAAGATCTGACACCTTCACACAGACATGCATGCAGGTAAAATACCAATGCATATAAAATAAAAATGAATTATATTGAAGAAGAGGAAGAGCAAGAGGAAGAAGAAGAAGAAGAAGAAGAAGAAGAAGAAGAAGAAGAAGAAGAAGAAGAAGAAGAAGAAGAAGAAGAAGAAGAAGAAGACGACGACTGGGCAAGCCAGCAAGCTGTTTTAGTTCCTGACTCCAGGTTCCTGCCTTGGGTGCCTGCCCTGACTTCCCTCAGGCATGGGCCTGAGAGCTGTGAGCCAAAATAAACCCTTTCCCCTTTCCTCCCCAAGCTGCTTTTGGTCATGGTGTTTTATCACAGCAGTAGAAACCCTAATTAAGGCAGTTAGTCATAGTCCCCCCAACGGCTGTCTCTCACTGGCAGGGTCGCATGATATCTCCCTGACTGACCTGGGAGTCTCTACATAGACCAGGCTGGCCTCAAGCTCACAGAGACCTGCCTGCCTCTGCTGGGATTAAATACCTATCCCACCTTGCCAAGACAAATTTGCCCAATTTTTCACATCACAGTACTCCAGTATTCTCCTTCAGAGGTTTCTACATCCTTGGCTGACCCTAACTCAGGGATATCTGAAGGATTTCTGGGTGTCCCCCCTCCTGAGGGCTACGGTTTAGCCCGCCTCCTCCCTATAGCCTGTCCGTGTCGACCAGATGCTTCATTCGGGGTTCCTGAGATTTTCCGGCCAGTAAACAAAAAGCATTCACCTAGGGCTTTGCCTCAGCTCCCTGACAACATGGCCATTTCGCTGGGCCAACTTCTGGTGGGCTGGGGGTACACAGTGGTCATGAGAGAAACTTTGCAGACAGCATCAGAACAATGAGAGCTTTTCTGGCTCAAGGCTAGCTTGTGAAAATGGGTTGGGTCTAGACATGGAGGGGCTGAGGGAAATCTGGGGACGGAGAGCTTACAGCTGATCACTAGCCCTGCTGTGTGCCTCTGGATTCCTGATGTCCTTGTTTCTTGGGATAAAAACTTCCCACTGTGAAGTCCCTTATGTGCTGGTGTGTGCTAAGCCCGTCATTTGCGACCATAAGCCCTGCGAATGAACACACTGACAACGAAACTGTCACAGGGACGTGCGCGACTGAGCAAGACCATACAGCTTGGAAATGAGGAGCTGGGTCTCAAAGTGGATCTCTGCACCCCCAGAAAGTCACCTCCTAAATTCCCTCGGGCTCCTAGACTGGCTGTTCCACACAGTGTCACCTCCAAACACTCTCCCAGGAGAGATCCACCTGCCTGAAAGTACTCCTACTGCGGCTGGGCTGCCTTGCCAGTTGGCCCTGTCCATTGGAAATCAGAGACTGGGAGATGGGAGTCTGGGGCATTGTGCGGGCTGGCATGCAGAGTACAAAAGATTTTGGAGCCAGCGAGAACACAAAAGGATGACCAGAAGTAGCAGCTGTTAGCAGAGGGAACCTGAGACAGCGCTAGCTCACTCCCTAATCCCCAGCCCCTGTGGAGCCAGGGACAGGTTCCCCCAAGGTCAGCCTCCCTCCCATCTCCTGGTCACAAAACAACTGAAGCCTCCTTCCTCCTCTTGGGCCAGGTGCCCTACCTCTTTTGTCTCCTTCTGTCCCCCTCCCTTTGGGTTTTGGGGTTCCTTTCAGATTTTTCCCCTTTCACTTTCGGGTCTCTTCTGGTTTAGCCTGTGTACCCCACCCCCTTCTCACCCTAATTCCTAGCAGTAATTTTAGCAAACTTTCCGCTGGTCTCCACTGGCATGTTCACAGCAAATGGCTCCTGTTTGGGCTTGACATTCGATCAATGTGGTGACAGAGCCCAGACAAAGCAGACACAATGCCTAATGGGGGGGGGGGGGTAGGGAGGCAGATCACCTTCCTTCCACCCAGGCCTTATTTGGTCTACCTTAGTGAAGCGGCCCTCCCTCCCGGCCCTCTTTATTTATAGCCTTTGCTCTGTGTCCTTTGTCTTGTCGGCTGTCACTCTGTAGTGCACACCAGTCACCACCCACTCCTCACAGGAGCAGAGCCCCCACTCTCCCCACGAGGAATGTGTGTGCGTGCAGAGCATGGGCTGTACACTGAAGTCAGGGTCCACCGCTACAAACAGTCGGATGGACGAAGCTGCCCAGGGCAGGCGTCTTCGCTTTGGTTCATTGTTCCCTATTTCCCATTGACTAGAACAGCGCCAAGCTCATAGTAGACACTCAATAAATGCTTGCTTAGGAAAGGGTGGGCAAAGCCACCCAACCTTCCAACAGCAGCAGCAGCAAACAGAAGACTCGAAAGCAGGTGTCGGAGGGGCTGGAGACAGAGTAAGAATTTTGAAGGGCAACAGATCCTCGGGTCTGGGATATGAGACATGGAACTTAAAGTTAGGAAAGTGATTTATATTCTGCGTGGGGCGTTGAAAGCAATACACCTAAACACCCATAGACCAGAACCCTCCAAACCTGATTAAGTTACTGATTGTAGAGACAGCTTCCTAGTCATCCCTCAGCCAATCCCCAGCCATGCAGGCTGGCCCTAAAGACACGCACTTTAAAATGGCTCACCTGTGTTCCAGCTATTTTTTATCATCTCAGTTGCATGCCCCTGTGCCTGAGCCCTGCCCCTGAGCTGGGCAGGATGCCACCTTCATACTTTGTGCTTAGAAAGCTAAAAGCATATGAAAGAGATGCTGCCTTCCTCCAGTGCTCGAGGTTCCTCCTAGTGAGCCCCATCTATTAATATCTGGCAGGGTCTGGAAGGGACCCCCCAGAATTTGTTCTCTTGAGCATGTCAGCAGCGGAACCTGTTCCTTAGCAAATGCAACTTCATGCTTGAGGACTGCAGAGCTGCAGCTGCCGTGGGATGCAGCCTCCATGGTCTGTGGTTTATCCCCCGACTCTGCACTGTAAACAGGGCTGCTCTGTGTCCTTAGGCTGTGCTTTGGTTACCAAGAAACCCCAGAGCAGCCCTTCCTGGAATTCCCCTTCCCTGCTGTGCCCATCCCACCTTCAAAATGTACCTGCTTTGCGCCCCATCCCCCAAGCCTGTCTCTCTCCTTCAAACACTGAATCAACTGGATTAATCCGCAGGCACTCAGAGCTGTGCTTGGGGGGGAAAAAAGGAGGGGGGGATTTCAAACCAAACTGTGAAGCGGTTGCCTAGACATGGAGCAGCGGAGCTTGCACAGGTCATGCGGCAGGAACAAGGACTGACTGTGCGCTGTCCAGCGGCTGGGTGCCAGCGTTGCTCCCAGGCCCTGCAGGGAAAGGAAAGATTTTTTTTCCTGTCCTGTCTCTCTCTCCATTTGCAAGAACAAAGATTGCATCCATGTCTGAACAGAGGTTGGGTGGGCCAGCAACAGTAGCTGTATTATCTACAGCCCTGGTAGGCTCACTCCTGTGCCCCTCTGCAGGGCAGAGAGATGAACACAGTCAGGAAAGAGCTCGGAAGTAGGACCAATAGGTAACTGGTCTTCCGCGGGATCCCTAGTTCCCCTATCTGTGGAGGGTCCCCACCTGGCTCCCCTGAAGCTGTGGGACCTTAGAGGAAGCACTCTCACCTCCATAAAGTGAAGCACTTAGATGGATCACACTAGGGACCTGCCTGGCTCAGTGATCTCAGCACATTGCCTGCCAGGCCCGTGAAAACCCGTGCCTGAGCCAGTCCCAGTGTCTAAACTCTCTGGTCATTCTTTTTACCACTTAACCAGGAAGCTGCCTCCTGGCTGATCCAATCCAACTACCATACCAGGGCCGTGCCCCCAACTCTGCCCTGCCCCTTCCCACCTCAGTCAGATGAGGGACTCAGGCCAGGAGACTGGGGAGGGTACTGGAAACAGGTCCAGGCTAGTCCTGGGGGCAAGGGCTCTGAGGGGCAGCAGTGCCAGGGCCCAGGCCAGGGCTCTGCCTGCCCGAGGTCATGGTGGTCGTTGTCAGCTCACTCTCCAGTGAGCTGTGGAATGTAAGAGATATTTTTGCTTCACTTTGAGCCACCCCGCCCCCTGGAACTCAGACCCTGAACATGCCATGCCACAACAATGACGGCCACTTCCAATTGTTTCCTGGCTGGGGGGGGGAGGGGAGTTGGGGGGGAATGCTTTTAGTGACAACAGCCCTTTCTAAATCTGGCTAGGGACTGGGTGCAGGTGGGGGTGGGGGCACCCTGCTGCCCCATATATACAGTCCCTGAGGCCAGGTCTGGCTCTGAGCAATCTCCTGTTTCCTTCCTTGCTGGCCTCAGGTAGGAGCGGGAACTGGAGGCCTTCCTCGGGGATAAGGGGCTCCAGGTTCCTGAAGAGATTTCTCTAGAATACCAGGCTTCTGAAAGGACTTCACGTAGTACCCGATTATTATTGAGCCCTCCTGTGCAGATCTAAATGTGCAGGCTTGTGCCATAGGAATTCAGGGCCCGTGTGTTCCCCAGGGGAAATATCTGTATCTGAACATGGCCCAGAATGCAATAGTGGGGGGGGGGTGCACACACGCACACACATGTGCAATTGAGCACAAATGTGTGGGTGCACACTTGAATACAAGCACACGTGTCTTAAATGTAGGGGTGAGTATACTTTTCACCACGTAAGATTCAGTAGAAGACATGCTTGCCATCACGCCTGGGTACAGCGTTTTGGGGGAGGAGGGGCAGAATGCTGGAGAATAATTCTGAAGGAAACCGGTACTGTGAATAGTTGAGTCTCCTTGTTTGTGGAAGCGCCTGACTGTCCATGGAGACTCTGTGTGTAGTCTCTGCAGCAGGACCTCACAGGCATGCAGGTGTCTGGGGGCGGGGGTGTCAGGGTGTTCTCTGGTCTGGGGACTCTGAGGCAGCCACAGGAGCCAGCTTGTGTGCATGCTTGGCTGTTCTTGAGGCACACGAACACTGTGGGAGCGTGTGCGCTGAGGATAGAAGCAGCCTATCTTTCTGAAAAGTGTGTATACACGCAGCAGGCATGCGTGCTCACTGGGGGACGTGGAGGATGCGCTGGGAGGGATGACCTATCTAACAGGATGCTGTTAGAGTCCTGACCCTTGAGCCTGAAGTCTTGACTCTTGTTTTGTGCCCTGAGAAGAGCAAACCACGTGGCCTCGGTTTCCTCACGTGTCCAAGGGGTGGCCATTGAGTGAAAGAATAAAAGTGCTTTGTCTGAAAAAATAGTAAACCAGTATCACTATTATTGCTTTGTAGGTGGCTCAAAGAAAGGAAGTCTCGCCAGTCAGGTACAGGTAAGGGTAGAACAACCCCTTAGGGGCAGAAGCTTGGGGCTCAGAGGCAACAGAAAGCTGTTTGCGTTAGTTCTGGGGAGAAAGGAAATAGCGTTTGGAAAGGAAGGAGGAGACTGACTGGAGAGACTGAGCAGCGCTTCTGGTCTCTCCTGGGGGTGGAGGAGCAGGAAGCTAAAGAGCACAGAGGACGGGGTGGAGGTGGCAGTGGCCAGGTTGGCCTACAGCCTGCCGCAGCCCCTTTCCTCTCTCCAGGGTTCCTCCAGGCCTGGGCCTACTTCCTCATCACTAGACACGTTTGAGAAACCAAGGTAAGAAGAGCTGATGTTCAAGTGTTAGGGGATCTGGGAAGACTGAACATGGTAGCCCAAAGCCAAACTGGAGCTGTCTTTACTTGCCCTGCTTGGAGACAATGACCTGGTTTCCAGGAGCTCCTTGCCTATGGTCAGTGAGGGACAGGGTCTGTTGACAGGGAAAGGTAGAGGCAGACAGAATCCTGCCCAGGAAGAAGGTTAGGACACTCCCCAGAGTGCCCCAGCTTGAACAAGGTGAAGCTGTCCCTTTTGCCTGGCAGTTCTCAGGCTGATCTCTCATTTAGGAGTAAGCTTGCAGAGCAAGGGACTCGCAGGTGACTCTTCCTGAGTACTGAGCGTGGTACCAGATCTGGGAGCTGCCACCGAAGGGGACAGCCCAGGGAGGGAGAAGGCATGTAGGTAACAGCTTCTTCTCACTCCAGGCTCAGCCATGGCAGATGCCGAGATGGCCGCATTTGGGGCTGCAGCCCCCTTCCTGCGCAAATCTGAGAAGGAGCGGCTGGAGGCGCAGACCAGGCCTTTCGACCTCAAGAAAGATGTGTTTGTGCCTGATGACAAGGAAGAGTTTGTCAAGGCCAAGATTGTGTCTCGAGAGGGTGGCAAAGTCACTGCTGAGACAGAGAATGGCAAGGTAGGTGTAGGTACGAGCCCCACAACTGGGGTGCACAGAGAGGGTACGTGCATGCACACCTGAGGGCCACTGAGACTCCTGTCCTCCAGGTAGGATGGAAGCCCAAACTCTCCCATGATCCTTCTGACTCCCAGCGTCCACCCTGCATTCAAGATCCCTCCTCAGCTAAATACCTTCTCACCCACCGGTACCTTCCCTACTCCCTGCATTGCTGCTAGAGCAGGACAGACACAGGCTGACAGTGCCTGTGTGGGCTGTTACAGACGGTGACCGTGAAGGAAGACCAGGTGATGCAGCAGAACCCGCCCAAGTTCGACAAGATTGAGGACATGGCCATGCTGACCTTCCTGCACGAGCCGGCCGTGCTGTACAACCTCAAGGAGCGCTATGCTTCCTGGATGATCTACGTGAGTGTGGCACCAGTCTGTCTCCCAGAACCTAGAACTGCCTGGGCAAGAGCAGCCTCCTGAAGCCAAGCCAGGACCACAGCGCTCTACACAGGCTCCTGCTCCTTGTTATAACACTGAAATGGTTCCTCTGGACACATTCTGAGCTTTCCCTTTGCTTTCTTCCTCTCCTGGGGTCTTTCTCGAATTCTGAAAATCACCCTCACATGCTTCCTCTTCTTTGCCCCCAGACCTACTCAGGCCTCTTCTGCGTCACTGTCAACCCCTATAAGTGGCTGCCAGTGTATAACGCTGAAGTCGTGGCTGCCTACCGGGGCAAGAAGAGGAGCGAGGCCCCGCCCCACATCTTCTCTATCTCTGACAATGCTTATCAGTACATGCTGACAGGTGAGCCTGGTGTCCTGGCCTGTGTCCCCTCACCCCAGCCCCCCGCTAGCCCCAACCCATTGTCTCTCCTCTTCTCTCTTCCAGATCGGGAGAACCAGTCCATCCTTATCACGTGAGTACAGTTCAAGAATCCCTAACCCCAGCCCCCAGGGGGACCCCAGACTCCTTTGTATACACTATGATTCTCTTTCTCTCCATCCCATGCCCATTGCTTTCTTCTCTGATTTTTCCCCAGCTCCTTTCTTTGTGTCCCTCTTCCTTTCTGCTTTTCATATATATATATGGTTTATTTAACTTTATTTTATGTGCATTGGTATGAATGTGTCAAATCCCCTGCAACTGGATCTTCAGACAGTTGTGAGCTGCCATGTGGGTGCTGGGAATTGAACCTGGGTCCTCTGGAAGAGCCGTCAGTGCTCTTAACCACTGAGCCATCTCTCCAGCCCCTCCTTTCTGCTTTTCATCTCTCTCAGTTTTCTCACTTGCTTCCTTCACCTGTTGCCTTCTAACTCTTCCTCCATCTCTAAGCCCATTCGATAAAGTCTGCACGTCTTCACCGCTTCCTCTTCCTTATCTTTCCTTTCTGAAACCTTGTCTTTCCTCCACCTACTCTTCCAAAACAGTCCTCCCCTCTGATTGAGCCCATTCTCTTGTGGCATCTTTCCTACTTGCTCACTGGATTTTCGGTGCCATTCTCTACCAACTTCCTGATGAGACTGCCCCCTCTCCAGTAGGGATAGGTGTTCTCTCCTCACTTGAGGTTTGTTGACCGTTAGCAGCAGTATTTACTGCCTGTTGAGCCTTTGCCTGTCACAACAGCGGAGAATCCGGAGCTGGTAAGACTGTCAACACCAAGAGGGTCATTCAATATTTTGCTGTTATTGCTGCCATTGGGGACCGCAGCAAGAAGGACCAGACCCCAGGCAAGGTAGGCATGTTGTCACCTAAGGGTCTGCATTATGAGAAAGAAAGTGGCAAGTCTTCACCTCCCATCCTTCATGACCTCTTACAGGGTACCCTGGAAGACCAGATCATCCAAGCCAACCCCGCTCTGGAGGCCTTTGGCAATGCCAAGACAGTCCGGAACGATAATTCCTCTCGATTTGTGAGTGACACTCCACCTTGCACTTGGGACTTGGGCTGGCTGAGGATTGGCCTCAATTACTAGCCTTTCCCTGGCTTCCTACCATCCTCTTCTATCCATCTCTTCAGGGAAAATTCATTCGAATCCATTTTGGGGCAACTGGAAAGTTGGCTTCTGCGGACATAGAGACCTGTAAGTTCCGTGAAGCTACTGGGGCTATTTAGGCCGAGCCCACTTTGCTCCTACACTGTCTGGTCTCTCAATACCTTTCCCCAATACTCCAGTTTTGCTTTCTTTTCCTGACTCTATGCTTGTCTACTGTAGGCTTTCCCTCTGTCTCGGGTACCAGTGCATGTTCTATTGGGATTTTTCTCTAAGATGCTCTTTCCTTTTGGGTCTCCGCCCAATCTTCGTGCGTGACGTCTGCATCCACGCGTTGTCTCTTCCCTGCCCTTCGTCGCCACGCTCCTCACCCCCTTTCCTTCATTTCTTTGCACCTGCATTCTGCCCTTTCATTCCTCCCCCTCTCTCCGTTCACAGACCTTCTGGAAAAATCCAGGGTTATTTTCCAGCTGAAAGCAGAAAGAGATTATCACATTTTCTACCAAATCCTGTCTAATAAAAAGCCTGAGCTTCTAGGTGAGTCAGACTGAGACCAGCTATTTCCATGGCAACCCAGTCCCCTCTGCTAGCGCCTGGATTCTGTCGGTATGCCTCGGGCCTAATGACACTGCTAGATCCAGTTTTTGTGGGTCAAGTCAAACTCTGAGCCTTTGTCCCCTTGGCCCATGTGCTATAACCAGCAGCCGCCCCGATAGCCAGGGGTTATGACACATCTGAACCCCGCCCCTCCCACTCTTAGACATGCTGCTGATCACCAACAACCCCTACGACTACGCATTCATCTCCCAGGGAGAGACAACTGTGGCCTCAATCGATGACTCTGAAGAGCTCATGGCCACTGATGTAAGTATGTGAGGACGCAGACGGGGTGAACAGCGAGGAGTGGCCATGGTGCCAGCTGAGGAGCAGAGCCACGCCACTGGCTATCTGATACATAAAATACAACCCTCCTTGAGAACTAGAATGTGCCCTGTGGACAGAGCCTGCTGAGATGCATGCTAGGAAACAGGAGACTGGCCAGTATCTGGTTCTATCACACCAGAGTGCTGAGAACCATGGACAGAGAGGCCGGGAAGGCAAAGGAAAAAGTGACGTCACAGGAGAAGTGGGAAGGAGAACCATAGACCCCGTGGGTAGAGGGAAGCATACAGGTGTGAAAGCCCAGGCAGGGGAGTGAGGGAAGGGCTGGGACCACAGGTGGGTAGCCCATAGCGGGCCGGTGGTAGAGGACAGGTGTGATTGTTAACAGCAGGCAGTGACAAGGCAGGGCCCTGAGCCTCTGCTGTCTCTTTTGGTTTTGGAGTCCCTCTCTGGGTGCGGAAACCATACTTGACAGGAACTAGGGAGACACACTCAAGTCTTCTCTCCAGCCCTTGAGGGATCTCATTAACCAGCCATACTTCCTTTTCTGGGATTCACCGATATGGGACCCGCTTACAGAGCGCCTTTGATGTGCTGGGCTTCACTCCAGAAGAGAAGAACTCCATCTACAAGCTGACTGGCGCCATCATGCACTTTGGGAACATGAAGTTCAAGCAGAAGCAGCGGGAGGAGCAGGCGGAACCGGACGGCACTGAGGGTGAGAAGCAGGAAAGCTGCCGAGCGGCTGCGGGCCACGTCTGCAGCACGTGTGTCCTGTACTAACTCTGCCTCCTGCCCTGTCCTTCCAGAGGCTGATAAATCCGCCTACCTCATGGGGCTGAACTCAGCCGACCTGCTCAAGGGGCTGTGCCACCCTCGGGTCAAAGTGGGCAACGAGTATGTCACCAAGGGGCAGAATGTCCAGCAGGTGGGTTGTCTTCGGAAGAGAAACAAATGGAGGAGAGATCATGGCTGGGGTATGAGCTTTCACACTCATGCTTCCCATTAGCACAACTCGTCTGGATCTTTCCCTTACCCGGCAGGTGTCATATGCCATCGGGGCGCTGGCCAAGTCAGTGTACGAGAAGATGTTCAACTGGATGGTGACCCGCATCAACGCAACCCTGGAGACCAAACAGCCACGCCAGTACTTCATAGGTGTCCTGGACATCGCCGGCTTTGAGATCTTTGATGTGAGTCCGGGAACCCTGGCCTGCCTGGGACACCCTTGCCCCTTACCTACTCACACCTTTGGTCACGTGTGGAGGGCCAGCTATGGGCCAGGCCCAGGATGGCAGTGGGGATCATATAGTGACAGAGCCAGTCCCTGTCCCTTCCCTGTCATGACCTGGGAGGGGACCAGCTGTGCCTGTGCTGGGCTCGGTGTGGGACAGGTGTGTGGCACAGCCGTAGGCTGGCCCCACGGCCACTCAGACCCTCAGTCAGCCTGCCTGACTGGCTGTCACACCCTCCAGTTCAACAGCTTCGAGCAGCTGTGCATCAACTTCACCAACGAGAAGCTGCAGCAGTTCTTCAACCACCACATGTTCGTGCTGGAGCAGGAGGAGTACAAGAAGGAAGGCATCGAGTGGACGTTTATCGACTTCGGCATGGACCTGCAGGCCTGCATCGACCTCATCGAGAAGGTGTGCCGGGCTCCACTACCCGACCACCCACACTCCACACGAACACTTCAGAACTCCAGATAAGGGGTGGTCCTTCTCCCTTCTGATGAGTTCAGTCTGAGTATCAGAAGTGGGACTCTATTTTCCGGAGTCCTGTGTTGTCCAGAATGTCCATGACAGAGTGCCCACAGCTGCGTTCCCACTAATAGCTGTGTTCCAGGGGGCTGCCGATTGACACACCAAGGATGGGCAGCTAGAGGTTGGCCGTCCCCACGAAGCGTGTTTGCTGACCCTGGCTTACACACATCTAAGGTTCAGGGAACGTGGAGGTGGTACGGGAGTCAGAAGAGGGCACTATTTTTAACCTCAGCATTGCAGGGATCCAGGAGATGGACGTATGTTAAAGGTACTAGTAACAGCCACAGACTGAGACTTGCAAAAAAGACCCCAAAACAATAAAACAACTCCCACCTGTGAAGGCTTGACAGGTGTCAAACAGTAGACAGCTGCTGTTCTTGAGCCGAGCTTAGTTTCCTACCCTCCCCCCTTATGAGCAAATGCTGACATGAAGAAGGTATGTCTACCTGAGTGAAGTTTACTCAATGATTCTCTCCCTCCACTCTCAGCCCATGGGCATCATGTCCATCCTGGAGGAGGAGTGCATGTTCCCCAAGGCCACAGACATGACCTTCAAGGCCAAGCTGTACGACAACCACCTGGGCAAGTCCAACAACTTCCAGAAGCCTCGCAATGTCAAGGGGAAGCAGGAAGCCCACTTCTCTTTGGTGCACTACGCTGGTACCGTGGACTACAACATCATAGGCTGGCTACAGAAGAACAAGGACCCCCTCAATGAGACGGTGGTGGGTTTGTACCAGAAGTCCTCCCTCAAGCTGCTCAGCAATCTCTTCGCCAACTATGCCGGAGCTGATGCACGTGAGTGACCCGGGCGTTAGCATTCTGAGGTTTATGTCTAGTTCTGAGCTACATCAAATTGCAAAACTCCACCCCTTCCCTGTCATGGAATGCCCTGAGGAGGTGAATGGAATAGACTCAGTGAGAGAGAACTGGGTGGAGACACCGACACAGCCACTTCGAAAACCTTGTCTGATAGCCAAAGAGGACAAAATGTGAGGAGAGGCTGTTGGCCTCCATGCCCCGTTCCTGGCCTCCCTACATGCCCCCTAATGCCCCCTTTCTTGGCTTCTTCTCCCACAGCTGTAGACAAGGGCAAAGGCAAGGCAAAGAAAGGCTCATCCTTTCAGACTGTGTCGGCTCTGCACAGGGTGAGTGTGTGTAGAGTCACACCTAGCAGGGTCCCCATCCGTTCACTCCCTCAGCCCCAGCGCCTGCCAACACCAGCTCTCCTCGGTCCTTCCTGACCCTCTTCATGGCTGTGCCTTTGGTCGTCTCGTAGCCTCTACTCTTGCTCCCCGTCTCAGCTCTTCCATTTCTCATCTGCCATCAGCCTCTCCCTCGCCTGTGCTATCCCTGGGAACCCGAAAGCCTCCTCCTTCCTGTATTTCTCCATTCCTTCCTCTCCTCTCCATTTGCTACTGCTCCTTCTTGCTTGCTTTTATTTCTCCCTCTTTTTCTGACACAGGAAAACCTGAACAAACTCATGACAAACTTGCGCTCCACCCATCCGCACTTTGTACGCTGCATCATCCCCAACGAGACAAAGTCTCCAGGTGAGTCCATGAACTTGAGTGAGCCCACACTGGGCACGCACTGTCTCAGAGACAGGACCAAGTACTCTCCAAGCCTTGGTTTCCAAACCATTTTCTTCTCCCAGACTACCCCTCCAGTGTTCCCTTATGCTGGGAATGTATACCAGAGTGATGTGTAAGGCATTTTTATGGCTATCAGCTCATGAGTGACTGAAAGCCCTTAAAGAGGCATATAAGGAATGTCTATCTGTTTTTAAACTGTAGAAAACAAAATATCAGGAAACTTGGGTTGAAATCTGGCTCCGATTTCAATTAGCTCACTGACTTTCTACAAGTCACTTAATCCCTTAGCTCACTCACCCGGAAGATAAGATACATCTGTCCTGGAACCAACCATGAAAATCAGTGTAAATTATATGAAGTGAAAGACACGAAATCTTTTGGTTACTGTTAAAAGCATGGGGGTGGGGGGAGGAAATGAAACAAATAAAGAATTCTTACTGACGGATTGGCTTGCTAAAGTAACTAACTAATGTGTGCCCGAGCCAGGTTGGGAACCCAGGGGACTTGGTGTTTGTCTAGCTCTCTCCCCAATCATTTTTCTCCTCCCTGCTGCCCCAGGGGTGATGGACAACCCTCTGGTCATGCACCAGCTGCGATGCAATGGCGTGCTGGAGGGCATCCGCATCTGCAGGAAGGGCTTCCCCAACAGAATTCTTTATGGGGACTTCCGGCAGAGGTGGGTAAGGGGTGCTCAGGGAGCCAGGGATGGGCTGCTTTGGTGGGAGTGGGGGCCTATGGTCGCCCTGGAATTCTGCAGGCAGAGCAGACCCACACCCACCCAGAACGCAAATAACTCCGAGAACTTCCCTCCCAAGGTACCGCATCCTGAACCCAGCAGCCATCCCTGAGGGCCAATTCATTGATAGCAGGAAAGGGGCTGAGAAGCTGCTGGGCTCCCTGGACATTGACCACAACCAGTACAAGTTTGGTCACACCAAGGTGAGTCTAGAGCTGCAGGGAATGGGTGCAGAGCAGGTAGCCATACTGAGTGCCGCAGCTGAGACGGTTGCATTCCCCACAGTCAGACCCAGGATGCCCAGGTGGTGGGTACCTGCAAGCTCACTGAACAATGTGCCCCCATGCTGGTTCTACCCACCTGCCCACAGGTGTTCTTCAAGGCGGGGCTGCTGGGGCTGCTGGAGGAGATGCGTGATGAGAGGCTGAGCCGCATCATCACCAGAATCCAGGCCCAGTCCCGAGGTGTGCTTTCCAGAATGGAGTTCAAGAAGCTGCTGGAACGCAGGTGAGAGGACTTTAAAGGAGGTGCCCAGACCTCCTGAGGTCCAGGCTAGTTCAGTGACAGTGGGACCATCAGGAAGAAACTGTTAGGAAAGGACCTTATGAACACAAGATGGTCCTTAGTATCCGAAGGCCTCGGGGAGGGTGAGATAGATAAGGAAAAGGGGTTTATCTAGGAACAAGAGTCTTAGATGGGAAGGAACAGGAGTGGTTCTCATGCCGTCCCTCTCACTGTGCCCACAGAGACTCCCTGCTGATTATCCAGTGGAACATCCGGGCCTTCATGGGGGTCAAGAACTGGCCATGGATGAAGCTCTACTTCAAGATCAAGCCGCTGCTGAAGAGCGCAGAGACGGAGAAGGAGATGGCCAACATGAAGGAGGAGTTTGCACGAGTCAAAGATGCACTAGAGAAGTCTGAGGCTCGCCGCAAGGAGCTGGAGGAGAAGATGGTGTCCCTGCTGCAGGAGAAGAACAACCTGCAGCTCCAAGTGCAGGCGGTGAGGCCCCATAGCCACCGTTAGCTCCCCTGCTGCCCCCTCTGTACCGAGGAGTGCACCATCTTGTCCCTCACAGGCTGAGGATTCTGGGAGCACATTTTCAAAAGCCTCCAAACTGATCCCTCAGGAGGAAGAAAAGGCAAAAAGAATCCCCTTTTAAATACACAGGCTTAGTCATGTAAGGTGGTGCACACCTGTTATCCCAGCACTTGGGAGGTGGAGACCAGAGAAGCAGAAGTTCCAGGCTGGCTTTTTTTATAGCGTGAACTCAAGGTCAGCCTGGGCCATAAGAGATCCTGTCTTAAAAATATGTATGCATTTGTACACACACACACACACACACACACACACATACACACAGCGGGGTTCCTAGCGGAAACTGTAAGCCATCTTCGAGCCTAAATTTCTTCATGCTTACACAGAAATTAAGCTACAGGTTCTAGAGGTTAAATTCACAGTGGTTGACGTCAGCAAATGCAATTTCTTCAAGCGAGGAAACTAGAGGAAAAGGCCATGTGAAGACTTCCGATTTCCTCCTCTGCTCCTCCCTCAGTGCTCCCACGCCATACCATCCTAAAAGCCCTCACTGTCCTCCTGAGGCTCTTTTCAGCCGAGAATAAGCCGGGTCCCTCTCCTATCTGGGTGATGCACCTCTCCCTTCTGCCACCTGTGAGGACAGGAACCCATCGTCAGCCCAGCCTCCCTTTCTGTACCTTGACCCCAGGAACAAGACAACCTGGCTGATGCAGAGGAGCGCTGCGACCAGCTGATCAAGAACAAGATCCAGCTGGAGGCCAAGGTGAAGGAGATGACCGAGAGGCTGGAGGACGAGGAAGAGATGAATGCTGAGCTCACGGCCAAGAAACGCAAGCTGGAAGATGAGTGCTCGGAGCTCAAAAGGGACATTGATGACCTGGAGCTGACACTGGCCAAGGTGGAGAAGGAGAAGCACGCCACAGAGAACAAGGTGAGGCCAGCTTCCTCTGGTTCCAAACCACAGTAGTTAGGAGACCACACAGTCGTTCCAAACCACATTGCTGTAGTCTGGAGGGTCTTCTAGGTGTCCCCAGGTGGTGTCATTTGACTTAAGGGGAATGTGGGATTTTTTGTTTGTTTGGCAGGTGAAAAACCTGACAGAGGAGATGGCTGGACTAGATGAGATCATTGTCAAGCTGACCAAGGAGAAGAAAGCTCTGCAAGAGGCCCACCAGCAGGCCCTGGATGACCTGCAGGCTGAGGAAGACAAGGTCAACACTCTGACCAAGGCCAAGGTCAAGCTGGAGCAGCAGGTGGATGACGTAAGTAGACAGGGTGTAATGGGCTTTGATACATCAAAGCATGTCCATCTGCGTTGAGAGGTATGCGTGAGTGTGTGTTTGGGTGAAGGTATTGGAAAGTGTTTATTCTCCTGATATCTTCCCAAAATAAAACTGGGGTATAGGAAGCATGAGGGTTATCAATTTCAAATAATGTATTTAATCTCACTGTTATTTATGATCAATCACAAAGCTAGGCTGTTGGGTTTTTTTAAAAACATAATTAAACTTTAAAGTTTAAAAGTTAAACTCACATAACTCTATCTTTGACCATAGGGTTTAAAGAATTATCTCGTAAGAACATTATATATCTCTTTGGTAAATTGTGAGACTCTTTGAAGAGGATCTTGGCAGAGTCTGATCCTGAACGACCATTGGTCCCTCATATGTGTATATATGTCCATCAATCCCTTATCATTCTGCTCTAATAACCTAAGTATTTGTCTGAGCCGTAGGACTAAGAGCTCCCCTCAGATGGGAACTTGAGTTTGCTCAGTTTTCTGTCTTCAGTACCCCGCCCAGAGCCTGGAACCAGTAGATACTTACAGGATGTTGAATGAATGATTAGAGTTTTGGAATCTTATCCCAATTTCATTCATTCAGAAAATATCTATTGAGCAAACCCTCCGTTCTCAACATTCCCATGGTTACCTGGAAACATTGGTCCTTTCTACGGAAGTTTCCGGAGTCCTGGATTTCCCAAGGATTTCCAAAACGTAGAGTAACAAAACCAAGGTCAGAATGCTATACCTCGTGGTACACAGCTGGCCCTTCTCTCTGCCAGCTGGAGGGATCCCTGGAGCAGGAGAAGAAGGTGCGCATGGACCTGGAGCGAGCCAAGCGGAAGCTGGAGGGTGACCTGAAGCTGACCCAGGAGAGCATCATGGACCTGGAGAATGACAAACAGCAGCTGGATGAGCGACTTAAAAAGTACCGCGTTCCCTCACTGCCATGGTTCCTTCTTTTCACACAACTGTGTGAGCTCACCCAGGAGCCATGCTAAGAGGCAATGGTTGCTCAAACTGAGGGCGAAGATCTACAGGAAGAGTACTTTCCTCTCTAACACACACATTAAGGCCCTGAGGTTCTCCCTGGCAAGGGGTCTTGCTTGGACCCCTCAAGCCCCTTGTTCATGCTAGGCCCTTGGGAAAGGTGAAAATAAAAACATATTTTCTTTGTGAGCAATCAGACAGGGAGGAAGGCTGCACACAAAAGCCTCCCAGGAAAGCCTCCTTTGGGTTTTTCCACAGAAAGGAAATTGAATCACAAAGAAAAGGTTCTGCTGTTAAAAAAAAAAAAAAAAAAAAAAAAAAAAAAAAAAAAAAAAAAAAGGGTTGGGCCATTTCTTTTTTCTAGGTAACTTCTAGTCCCAGTCTTTACTGCAAGACCTTCAAAAGGTGCACACACAGACTTGGTTAATAGTGAGTTGGGAAAACGTATTTTGATATTTGAGGATCTTATCATCCTTCAGCTTGGTTTTGCATAGGAATCTTCACACTTCCCTAGACGCAGAGTTTTAAATTATATGTAAATGTGTGTCTGTGAGTGTAGTGCCCGCAGACACCAGAAGAGGGCATCAGATCCCTGGGGGCAGCCTGAGGTCAGTGCTTCCTCTGGAAGAGCAGCACTGTCTCTCTAGCCCCTGCTCCGGCTCCTTATAAAGATGACATAGAGGTGGCTAAGGCTCAGGAAGGTCAGTGAGTTGAGAGAAAAATGAGTATGATCAAAACGCATGATGCAGGGATATGAATCTGGAGCTAGGTACAATGTTTATTCCTCAATTTAAAAAAAAAAAAGGCTACTGAGTTGCCTAAACTAATTGTGACAAGTTAAAGACCATGCCCCCTCTCTCTTACACACACACACACACACACACACACACACACACACACACACAGAGAGAGAGAGAGAGAGAGAGAGAGAGAGAGAGAGAGAGAGAGAGAAAGAGAGAGAGAGAGAGAGGTCTTTGAAATAGTCTCACCCTTTCACAGATAGCCTAGAGGGTACAGTCCCATAGAGGCCAGCCCTGCGGCTCTCCAGGGCTTTCCCACTATATTCTTACTGGACTTGAATCCCCCAGCAGGAGGTACTCTTTGGGTAACCTAAAGCACTCTTGGAAGGTTCCCCCCCCCCCACGCTTAGTTTTATAGCTTTTGATCTCTGGTGGATACTCCAGGTGCCTACCTGGCCTCCTACCCCACCCCACCCCCTTACTTCCTTACAGGAAGGACTTTGAGTTAAATGCACTCAATGCCAGAATTGAGGATGAGCAGGCCTTGGGCAGCCAGCTGCAGAAGAAGCTCAAAGAGCTTCAGGTAAGGTGGGGGACTCCAGCTGTGTGGGCAGTGCCTGGCTGGTTCTCAGCTTCCCTGGATCTCCTCCAGCCTATGCTATTCCTGAATCACAGGAGCTGTGTGTCCATGAAAGGGGACAAAATGCACAAGTCTCCCCATGGGATTCCCATAGGAGGGGCTTACAGATCTGAAGAAGAGAGCCTGGGGAGAAACAGCTCTGAGGGCAGTCCTCCTGACTTTATGTCTTAGCTCTGGCTAGTCACGTGATCATAGAATTCTACTGCAGACCTCCAGGTCTCGAGGCCCACCCTGTCACCTGGTGACGTTTAAGATCCCTGCATCCTTTATGGTTCTTTCCTCTATAGCACGCGTTGAGTTAGAACTTCAGTATTTTATCAAGCAGGTATGATTTTCTCAGCTAGACTTTTGCTATTTTCTTGCCACTAAACTACTTGGAAAAACGCATGAGACACAAATTTCTTTGTCCTTCTCCAAGAGATGTTTTCTTCTAATAAACATAATATGCAACTCTAAAGCATAAAGGAAAGCTGACTGGGCCGTGCAAGACACCTTCCTCCCGGGGCTGGAGAGATGGCTCAGTGGTTAAGAGCACTGACTGCTCTTCCAGAGGACCCGGGTTCAATTCCCAGCACCCACAAGGCAGCTCACAACTGTCTAAAGGTTCAGTTGCAGGGGATCTGACACCTTCACACCAATGCACATAAAATAAAGTTAAATAAACCATTAAAAAAAGACACCTTCCTCCCAATCCTTCTAAGTCTACCTCTCCAGTAATATAGCAAACTCACTTGGTGTTCTACATGGGATCCTTTAGAACCCTGGGGTGGGGGACATCAGGAGGCCCTCAGTGGAGGGGTCCAGGAAGCCGGTCTGAACCTCCGTGTCCCTGACTAGGCACGCATCGAAGAGCTGGAGGAGGAACTGGAGGCCGAGCGCACAGCCAGGGCCAAGGTAGAGAAGCTGCGCTCGGACCTGTCCCGTGAACTGGAGGAGATCAGTGAGCGGCTGGAGGAGGCCGGTGGGGCCACATCTGTGCAGATAGAGATGAACAAGAAGCGGGAGGCTGAGTTCCAGAAGATGCGGAGGGACCTGGAGGAGGCCACCCTGCAGCACGAGGCCACAGCTGCAGCCCTGCGCAAGAAGCACGCGGACAGCGTGGCTGAGCTGGGGGAGCAGATCGACAACCTGCAGCGTGTGAAGCAGAAGCTGGAGAAGGAGAAGAGCGAGTTCAAGCTGGAGCTGGATGATGTCACCTCCAACATGGAGCAGATCATCAAGGCCAAGGTGGGCCCTCTCAGCTGTCCCCCTCCCCTGGTTCCCTCCATCGGCCTCCAGTTGCTTTGTCTTCCTCCGTCGCTCTTTTTCCTCCTTCCTTCCCCTAAGTTGTCCACGGATCCCTCTCCATTTCTTCTTTAACTGTAGCCTTACTCCATTTCGCTCCCTTCCTGCACCTACTGTGGAACTCTTGCCCCTCTCAGGCTAACCTCGAGAAGATGTGCCGGACCTTGGAAGACCAGATGAATGAGCACCGGAGCAAGGCTGAGGAGACTCAGCGTTCCGTCACCGACCTCACCAGCCAGCGGGCCAAGCTGCAGACAGAGAACGGTGAGACGGGGGCTGGAGCTCCATGACCCACCCCAACCTTGGGTGCACATGCCCCTCACGTGCCCGCGATGTCTCCAGAGCATGGGACCTACAGTTGAGGGTGGGGAGGGGGTTGAAGATACCTCGGTGCCTCCCCAGGGGAGCTGTCCAGGCAGCTGGATGAGAAGGAGGCGCTGATTTCCCAGCTGACTCGAGGCAAGCTCACCTATACCCAGCAACTGGAGGATCTCAAGAGGCAGCTGGAGGAAGAGGTCAAGGTGAGGCCTGAACTCTACCTGACCCAAGCATACAGTTCCCCAAATGCCCTTGAGTCTGCACCTCTTTCTTCCCTAAGAGAGAGGCTTATCTGGTCCACAAGTCTCTATAAATTATAAAAAGAAATAATAGCCCAGCCTTTCCTAAGTGTCCTTTAAATCTGTTCCCCAGACTGAGAGGTACCCTTTGGGGTGCCGTGCTGGGGTGGGGTATGGGGTGAAGAGGCACGAGGGAGTAATCTAAGGCAGTGGTTTTCAACCTGTGGATCACAGCTCCTTTGGGGGTCAAAGGACCTTTCCACTGGGGTTGCATATCAGATATTTATGTTACAGTCATAACAGTAGCAAAATCACAGTTCTGAAGCAGGAAAAATAATTTTATGGTTGGGGTCACCACAACATGAGGAACTATATTAAAGGATCACAGCATTAGGAAGGTTGAGAATCACTGATCTAAGGAGACAGGTTTTGGCCTTCTTGGATGCAGATATAGGGTGCGGGGCCTGCACAAAAGGGTCCTCGGCTTATGAGAGCAATCTGAAGACTGGAAAAGGAAGTAAGCTGGAGTCTTTGCCTAGCACAGCACTGTTGGTGAGAGAGAGAGAGAGACAAGAGCGTGAGTTCCCAAATATGCCAGGGCCAGAGCCGCAGCCTAGTCAGTAAAGTACTCGCCACATAAATATGGACATGGTTGGGCCTGAATTCAGTCCCCAACACCTATGTAAAAAGCTGGGCATGGCGCCACACTTGTAATCCCAGCACTGAGGAGGCAGAGACAGGGACAGTTCTAGGAGGCTTCCTAGAACTGACTGCCCGCCAGTCCAGTCAAATTGGTGATCCTTGGGTCTCAGTGACCGACTTTGTCTCAAAAACTATGGTGGACAGTGTCTGAAATGACACCCAAGGTTGACTTTGGGCTACCATATTCTTGCAGAAACACCCAACATCCTCCCCACAAAACCCCACATCCCTACTGATGTACCTCTTATAGTGTGGTGATCGTACAAATATCCTGATGTCCCTGGGTGTCCCTGTAAAGGCAATGGATAACAAGACCTGCTACATGGAGCACTGGGCAACAGGCACAGGAGCACTGGGCAGTGGGCACAGGAGCACTGGGCAGCGGGCACAGGAGCACTGGGAGACGGGCACAAGAGCTTCCTCTGTAAACAGGGCAGCAGTGCTTTACTCTATAGGATCATTCTAGCTCAGGAAGCCACTCCAGGTTCACCGAAGACTTGGAAGTAGATGTGGCCAAGGGAGCATGTTGAGTCTGCGGTAAAGGTATGCCAGGGGTAACTTTATGGAAAAAGTTGATCCACTCCCTTGATGCCCACCTCTTCCCAGGCCAAGAACGCCCTGGCCCACGCCCTGCAGTCAGCCCGGCATGACTGTGACCTGCTGCGGGAACAGTATGAGGAGGAGACAGAAGCCAAGGCTGAGCTACAGCGTGTCCTGTCCAAGGCCAACTCAGAGGTGGCCCAGTGGAGGACCAAGTATGAGACGGACGCCATCCAGAGGACGGAGGAGCTGGAGGAAGCCAAGTGAGTCCTGGGCAGCCAGCCCTGGCTGATGCTCAGTAGGCCCCACATAGGGGACTCTTAGCATGTGGCTGTGCAGGAGGGCCCGGCCCCAGCCCCACCTCCTGCTCCTCTCAGGGAAGCTTTTTGCTCGCGTTATGTTTCTCATCCGAATATAAGACGAACAAAAGGTTTGTCTGAGGGCTGAGTGCTCCCACCTGGGGTAGGGTGCTGTAGGGAAGGCGGCAGCAGCCAAGAATGCAGTCTTCACAGGTGTCTAAGTCTTCATGTTCAGCTACCAAGATCTGCCTGCTAAGTGCTCAACCTGTCCTCGGGCTTTTCTGAATGCTTCTGCGTTGTCAAGGAGAGTCTTTTGGAAGGCTCACATGTTCTTCTCTTGTCCAAATCTACCTCCTCCATTTTCCCCATCCCTTTCTACCCTGCCACCCCTTCCTACTTCCCCTGGACAGGAAGAAGCTGGCCCAGAGGCTTCAGGACGCAGAGGAGGCAGTGGAGGCCGTCAACGCCAAGTGCTCCTCCCTGGAGAAGACCAAGCACAGGCTGCAGAATGAGATCGAGGACCTGATGGTGGATGTGGAACGCTCCAATGCCGCCGCCGCAGCCCTGGACAAGAAGCAGAGGAACTTCGACAAGGTAGGCTCACGGCGGGGCTGCGGGCAGCGCAGCGTGCATGTGCGCGGGGCTGGTGGGGGCAGTGCCAGCTCAAGGCCAGAGCATTCTCCTTGGAGGCAGGGGAGGGGCCTGGGGCAGCTCTGGACAGCTTGCCCCTGCCCTGCAGATCCTGGCAGAGTGGAAGCAGAAGTATGAGGAGTCCCAGTCAGAGCTGGAGTCGTCCCAGAAGGAGGCGCGCTCCCTGAGCACAGAGCTGTTCAAACTCAAGAATGCCTACGAGGAGTCCCTGGAGCACCTGGAGACCTTCAAGAGGGAGAACAAGAACCTCCAGGGTGTGTGGCCGAGGGGCGGGAAGGGCCACGTCCCCATGCCTGAGGACCCCAAATGCAGTCCAGACAAAGAAACATGACCAGCCCTACTGAGACCACAGAGATTCCAGTCTGAGTTGCTACATATCCCCCACAGAGGAGATCTCGGACCTGACTGAGCAGCTGGGCTCCACTGGCAAGAGCATTCATGAGCTGGAGAAGATCCGCAAGCAGCTGGAGGCTGAGAAGATGGAGCTGCAGTCGGCCCTGGAGGAGGCTGAGGTGGGCGTGCAGGGGAGAGCAGGGCTGGGGTGCAGGATGGGATCTAGACTTTGGTCCCTGTTCCTATTTTCTCTCAGCCTATTTTCCTCCTCCCCTGCTCGTTGCCAGGGCCTTGGCCAGTGCTGGACAACACACCCAGCACCCGGCAAACATTTGTCAATGAACGAGTTGAGGGTCACCGAAATCCCTTCATGCAAACATTTTATTTACTGCGTCTCTGAGGCATTCCTCTTTCCCTCAGCCCCTTTCCACCTCTGCCTGCCTGTGTTTTTTTTTTATACTCCGCGCTTGATTGCTTCTGTTTCCTTGGCAACACTTTTCATTTTCTTCTTTTGTCTTCCAATCTGGCTCTCCCTGCTGGGAGTCGGCCTCACCTTTTCTTCAGATTGCTTTCATTTTTCTTATGTACACCCTCTCTTCCTTCCTCTGCACCTGACTGCAGAGCCATGAACACTATTCCTGAACTCTCTCTGTATCATGGTTGTTAAACAGACTCCCACGTCTGCCCTGGACACTGACTATATGCCTGCCAACCCTTTTCCCCCACACCCTTTCCAGGCCTCCCTGGAGCACGAGGAGGGCAAGATCCTCCGCGCCCAGCTTGAATTCAACCAGATCAAGGCAGAGATCGAACGGAAACTGGCAGAGAAGGATGAGGAGATGGAGCAGGCCAAGCGCAACCACCTACGGGTGGTGGACTCCCTGCAGACCTCCCTGGATGCAGAGACGCGCAGCCGCAACGAGGCCCTGCGGGTGAAGAAGAAGATGGAGGGCGACCTCAATGAGATGGAGATCCAGCTCAGTCATGCCAACCGCATGGCTGCCGAGGCCCAGAAACAAGTGAAGAGCCTCCAGAGTTTGCTGAAGGTACCCAGAGACTTCCATAAACAGGGTGTCACCTCACCCAGAGAGGGAACTAATTGGATGGCAGAGCACTAGCTCTCTCTCATCACACAGTCATTGTAGAGCTACCTGACAAGTCAACCCTGAGCCACCACAATGGACTTTCTACCCACATCCAATTCTACGTGACAGCCTCGTGAAGGCCAGCCTTCTATCTTATGTTCACTTTGTTGATCCTCAGGACACTCAGATCCAGCTGGACGATGCCGTCCGTGCCAACGACGACCTGAAGGAAAACATTGCCATCGTGGAGCGGCGCAACAACCTGCTGCAGGCCGAGCTGGAGGAGTTGCGGGCTGTGGTGGAGCAGACAGAGCGGTCTCGGAAGCTGGCGGAGCAGGAGCTGATTGAGACCAGCGAGCGGGTGCAGTTGCTGCACTCCCAGGTGAGGAGGTGCCCTGTGCATTCCTGAGCTCGGCGGTGACAGGGGAAGGAGCAGGGGAAGGAGCCCCTCAGAGATGCCCAGGTGAGGAGGTGCCCTGTGCATTTCTGAGCTCAGCGGGTGACAGGGGAAGGAGCCCCTCAGAGATGCCCAGAGTGTTTCCTACTCTGCCATTCTCATCCCAGAACACCAGCCTCATCAACCAGAAGAAGAAGATGGAGTCAGACCTGTCCCAGCTCCAGACTGAGGTGGAAGAGGCAGTGCAGGAGTGTAGGAACGCAGAGGAGAAGGCCAAGAAGGCCATCACAGACGTGAGTCCTCTGCCCTGCCTACCCACCCCAGGCCAGCATCTCCCCAGCCTGCTCAGTGAGCCCATGAGGACCCGAACAGACCACGTGTCCCCGCTCCTGTGCACAGGCCGCCATGATGGCGGAGGAGCTGAAGAAGGAGCAGGACACCAGCGCCCACCTGGAGCGCATGAAGAAGAACATGGAGCAGACCATCAAGGACCTGCAGCACCGGCTGGACGAAGCCGAGCAGATCGCTCTCAAGGGTGGCAAGAAGCAGCTGCAGAAGCTGGAGGCCCGGGTCCGGGAGCTGGAGAACGAACTGGAGGCTGAGCAGAAGCGCAATGCAGAGTCGGTGAAGGGCATGAGGAAGAGCGAGCGGCGCATCAAGGAGCTCACCTACCAGGTTGGGAGAGCACTGTGAGCCCAGCCCATGCTCAATGTCCTAAAGCCACAATAACAAGCAACCGAGGGGAACGGAGAGGTGTTGCTACTTCTTCCTAGCCATAGTTGGCGTGCCGCCCCTGGGCGCTCTTCACCCTGTCCTAGCATGGCCAACTCTTGTCCCCTGCCCCAGAGGTTAGTGGTTGAGCCTTGTAGCCTGTGTGTTCCCCCTTGACGTGCACCCTCAGGCCATTTACCAGAGATATGCTCTAGACGGGCACAGTTTCAGCCAGCAATGCCTTTCCCCAGAAGATAATTTATAGCTAAGTTTGCTACCAAAGACGCCAAAGCCATTCAAATAAGCCTCAAAACTTTTCGGGTACCCAGAGCAATATAAACCCAGCTTTCCGACTGCCCATTAGAACTTGTGACTCAGTCTAGCATGCTGCGTCCTCCAAGCACCCTTTGTCCTTAGCCTAGCTCAGGTTCGTGTCAGCCCATCACAATCAAGGAAATTCCATCATGCTCACAACCCCGGAGTCACTCCCGGAACATGCTGGGCCCAGAGCCAGTGGGCTTACGCTCCGTGCTCCATGCCGTTCCAGGGCCCCAGGAGCCTGCTCCCTGGGACAATACACATAAGTCACTGTACTCTTTCAGGAATCCCATTACCTCATTGGGTAATGAGATTACTATTTCATTATTTAATTATTTAAAATACTCACATTCGAAGTGAGCTTAGTGGCATATGCCTATGATTCCAATACTCAAGAAGTTGAGACATGAGGATCGTGTGTTTGACTAGCCTGGGCTGAATAGAAAGTCCATGTCTCAGAAAGATGCTCCTTGGGTGAGAAACTATAAACAAATTCAAGTATGAGGACCAGAGAGTAGCATTGGTTCAGAATGTAGCATTCAGGATGAAAAAGTCAAGGGAAGCCAGGGTGGGTGCTACCTCCTCGAACTGTGCCCTCTCACCTCTGGCTGTCCCCTGACATGCAGACAGAGGAGGACAGGAAGAACCTACTGCGGCTGCAGGACCTAGTGGACAAGCTGCAGCTGAAGGTGAAGGCATACAAGCGCCAGGCTGAGGAGGCGGTGAGTGGCCTTGCTGGGGTTGAAGCCTAGAGGAGGGACACAGTGTGCCAGTCCCCAAGCCTGGAAGGCTAAGAGGGCCAGGTCCCTTCTTAGCCATCCCCTTTATCTGCGCACAGGAGGAGCAGGCCAACACCAACCTGTCCAAGTTCCGCAAGGTGCAGCACGAACTGGATGAGGCAGAGGAGAGGGCAGACATCGCTGAGTCCCAGGTCAACAAGCTGCGGGCCAAGAGCCGTGACATTGGTGCCAAGGTGGGTTCCTCCCCTGGACCTCACTTGTCACCTCCCACAGCCCACATGATGCCTCTGTCCCCTCAAACAATACCATGTAGTTTGTCCCCTAGTTGACCCACAAAGTCCCAAAGGCTAAGGCAATCGAGTTCCCAGGGACGTCTAAGGTTCTTCTCATTTTCAGTGATTCTGGGTATCCCAGGTCAAGCGAAGTCAGAAACCCCACATGGCCCCAGTTTATATACACCCTTTAGATCCAATTTCTTCCAACTACCAGCTTCTAGTTCCCACTTCAGTTAGGCTGCTAACCTTCAAACTCAAACACGAAAAGAATATCCCATGGACTGCCTGGATCTCACAGAGGCAGCGTGCCTCTAGCCTACCCATGAACCCTTTTCTCCAGAACTTTCCCCTCCTCAACTAATCCCTGGAAATACATCCATGCCTACATGGGGGCTCCTGCCAGATCACACAGGGGCTCCCCCCAGATCACACAGGGGCTCCTCCCAGATCACACAGGGGCTCCCCCCAGATCACACAGGGGCTCCAAGTTTCAACTTCAGTTTCCAAGCACTGTCCTCAGGGTGCTGGCCACCCCAGAGCTAATTTGTACTTTGTTTTATTTCAAAAGGGCCTGAATGAGGAGTAGATCTTGAACTGCCCGGCCCTCAGGGTGCCTGTGAAGCCCTCAGATCTGAAAGCCTTTGTAACTTCCTTAGGAGGAAACAATAAAGCAATTTTCCTTGAAGCCAAGCCCCTGTCTCTAGTCTCTTCTTCACTGATTTCCGACCCTGGGACTCTGGGGTAGGGAGGTGGGGCTTGAAAGAAGGAGGGGCATCTTCAGAGGTGAAGGCCTTCCCCCCAGGACCCTGTGAAGTTCTGAGCCTTACAGCGCAGCATTGGCCCATGGATCTCCCTCCAGCAGAACATAGCAAGAAGGACACACCTCTGCTTTCAACCTTTGCCCAGCCCAGTGCCTGTCAGGTTGAAAGAGCATTTAGAGGAGACTCTGAGCTCATCTGGAGCACCGAGTCCACCTATCACACACCTTCACGCCCGTTCTAACCAGTACTCCACACTGATAAAACCCATGGCTGGCCAATAGGAGGAGGCCTGGAATATAGGGACTGACCCGTGACTCTTCCGTCTGTGACGGTATGACCCCCTCGGCAGATGTGGTAATGTCTCCTTAGACCCCGTCTTAGGCAGGTCTCTGGGAGGACACAGGATCACAGATGTAGTCACATGTCATTCCAAACATAGCCACCTGCAGTGGCCCATGTCCCTCGCACATAAGCAGGAAGTAGCCTTGGCCTACCTTTTTTTTCTTTCTCCCCATCCTCCCAAGACCCAGACCCTTAGTCTCTGGTGCTCATTTCTTCCCCTTCATATTCCCCACTGAGACTCCCATTTGCAAGGTTTTTTACCTCTGCAGCAGCTGGGAAATAGGGTTTGGCAAGCCATCTCAAGAGGAAGCAGGCAACAAAAGGACCAGATTTTGGAAGCAGGGGACTAAATCATTGGAGGGTCTGGAAGTAGGGGGGAAAAAAAGAGCAAGCAAGTCTTCTTCAGCTAAGCAAGGCTGGCTCCCTTGGCATTCTGCCACAGTTGGGGCTGAGGGCAGGGCTAGGGATGTGGGTCTGAGAGACAATGGGGTTTTAATCCATCTCTGGGAACCTGGTTCAGCCCTGGACTGAATCTCCCATCAGCCATACCCACAGAAACATTTGTGCGTGGCCTGACTCCTGTTCACCAGCTCTCCCTGGGCTCTAATTGCTGAGAGAGGCAACCAGAGCATGGGCCCTGTACTGAAAATGAGGGGACAGCAATAGCAGAAACTGCAGGGGAGGAAGAACAGAGAGTTGATAAGGAAGGAAGGAACATCCTAATCAGAGTAGACAGGAAACCCAGGGATGGCTCAAGCAGAGGAAACAGAGAAGAGAAAGAGATCCTGGGCACAAGGAGGCTACAGAAAGGGCCCAGCTCCCCACACTTCCTCTTTACACCCTCATTCCTTCTCCCTCTCTAAAACCACCCCTCTCTCTAGAACGGATTTGAGCAGCCATGAAGGGATCAGTAGAGTCCAAAGAGGAGCACACCGGAAGAAGGGGATGTGTGGAGAAGCCCAGGAAAGCTAAGAGCCAGAGCCAAAAAGAGCAAGAGATAAAGATGCTGTCAAAGTGGCCAGGCTGGACACAGACAGAGGGTGAAGGGCTGAGAATGGATGAGGAGAGACAATGAGAAGACCAGAACAGACTCCTGGGGGGCACTGGAGTTGACGCTGTAAAGGAAAAAACTTGGGCTACCTTTAGATATAAATCATGGAAGCCAAGGAGAAGGAAGGCTGGAGAGAGCTGAGGAAGAACATGGAAGCAAGGACAAGCCAGGCTGAGTGCCCCATGCGATCAGTCTGCAGAAGGCAGAGCCCAGGTATGAACGCCTGCACAGCAGAGGCTAGGACTGATTTCACGACAGGGGACAGAAGGAAGACACGGGAGAAGATGGAGACAGGGGGAGCCAGGTAACAAAGGGATGGACTTCATCTCAAAGACATGCTCTGCCCTTGGGACCCTCTCACCTGTGACCAAAGCGTCCATCTGTGTCCACGTACTCTAGAGTTTTCATCAGGCTGCAGGACTGGTTTGGGAAGCAGCAGCAAAGAGCGTGTGAGAGCCAGAGGAGAGAAGGGGGCCTAGAAAAGGAAGAAAAGGCCAAACCAGGCCACAGAAGCAGGCAGAGCCCAGAACTGAGTTAACTCTTTCCTTGTCACACATTCCATGGGAGACAACGGGAACTCCATGCCCACAACCCTCCATGGGCCCCCACTACCTACACCAACTTTGGCCTGCTTGGCATGTAGGGTTCCCTGAGGACAGAGCCTGGTCTTTGTCACTTGGACCTGACCCAGGCTGACCCAACGTTCTCGGTCCCTTATCATGTCCTCAGGACCTTGAAACCAGGTAGTGACATATTAGGCCATAGGCTAATCTTGCAGCTTGCACACAGGGACCTCAAGTGACCTCCAGTGACCTGGCTGCAGACAAGTGGCTTGCATCCTCTGAGGGCAACCATTTGGCTCTGTCACCTGCAGATAGGAACGCAAGGTTGGCTCAGGTCCCTTCAAGGGTACAAGATCTAAGACCCCTGGAGGTCAGTGTGTGCCCCTGAGCCCATGATGGGACAATGAAGTATCTTAGGGGGCTGGTCACCTTGGGAGGACACCACATCACTGGCTGAGAGTGCTGTACCCAGAGAAACTGACCGCTGTGTGTCCTACCCACCTCCACACTCTAGAGCTATATTGAGAGGTGACAGTAGATAGGGTGGAAGCTGGGTGTGAGGGTGTAAGGAAAGCCAGAGTAAGGGAGTCTGGCTTTGTCTCTTGAACACAATGTCTGCTTAGTTATAACAGCCATGGCCTAACACCTACGGCCTCTGAGAAATGGCAGCCCTGGAGGACAGGGAGGATCTCTAGGGTTTGAGTGCTCAAGAGTGCCACAAAGAAGGCATGTGAGGATAAGGCCCAGGAGGGTTACAAAGGGGGTACCAGACTTCTACCTGGCAAGGGGAAAGTCTGCAGAGCCCCCACCCATGGAATCCGGAGCCTGGGGCCAATGGGCATAAATCTCTGGGCATGCCAGGAGCCCCAGCCAGCCATCCCAAGCAGCACCTGCATCCTCTGGCAGCTCAGAGGGGCGGAAGGGAGCAACCCCTCACTTACACCCCTCCTCCCTCAGCCCCAGGATTAACACCTCTGGCCTTTCCACCCTCCCACCTCCCATCAAGAGTGGAGGGTTGAAGGAGAGTGAAAACCTGTGCATCCAAACATGGGAGCGCAGATCTATGCATCAACATGTGTAGAAGCAAGAAAGAAAATCTGCAAGCTTAACTGGGTTAATGTGTAAAGGGGTGTGTGTGTGTGTGTGTGTGTGTGTGTGTGTGTGTGTGTGTGTCTGAAAATGGGCCTGGATGTGCAGCCGTTCAGTTCTGTATGTGAAGTTTACTGGTCTGCAAGTTTGTGTGTAAATGCCCAAGGCAGAGTGGGCTAAGTCCCTCCATGGCTTAAAGAGGTTGGATGATGGCCTGCATGTCAGGGAGAAGCAAGCACAAGATGAAGACTCCATATGTGTCCCAAACCAAGGGAGCAAGGCCTTTGGAGGATAGTTGTCTAGAGACATGGGCAACAGAGACCATAGACAGCATCTGTACAGAGTAAGGAGTGGGAGAGAGAGAGAGAGAGAGAGAGAGAGAGAGAGAGAGAGAGGGAAACTGAGTCTTGCACCAGAACAAGATGCCCTCTCTGAACATCTTGACTCTGACCCCTGGGATCTAGCGCTGTGGAACTCCAGGTGTAAGAGAGTAGGCGAAGCCCCTCAGCCTGGAGCTGTGCCGATAGCCAGGGTGAAAGGGGAGGGGAGGAAGCCTGTGAGCTGAAGGCAGGGGATAAATATTAGGCCGCGAGAGAAGGTGACCCTTACCCAGTGTGCTCAGTTCACCCTTCAGCTTAAAAATAACCGAGGTAAGGGCCATGTGCGTGGGGAGGTGCGACAGTCTGGTCCCCCTCCTCTGCCCATCGGCCCTTTGGGGAGGAGGAATGTGCCCAAGGACTAAAAAAAGGCCCTGGAGCTAGAGGGGCTAGGGCAACAGACCTTTCATGGGCAAACCTTGGGGCCCTGCTGTCCTCCTGTCACCTCCAGAGCCAAGGGATCAAAGGAGGAGGAGCCAGGAGAGAGTGGGAGGGAGGGTCCTCCAGATGGACTCCAAATTTAGGCAGCAGGCACACGAAATGGGATATAAAGGAACCGGAGCCTTGAGAGCCGTCGGACAGAGGTTTCTGCAGCTCAGGTAAGAGGGAGTTTAGAGTGGGGGCTCTCCAGCCACACCAGACTGTCCCCACCTAGGAGGAAGCTGCCTTCCCTGGCGATCTACCTGTTAGGATGGTCTTCCAGCAGTCTGGGAGGTTCTCCCTAACAGGGGTTCCACAGGAAGCATCAGATGCCCGGCCATTATTCTCCCTCCTGGGCCTGCTTTCCATATCTTGGTTTTATCTTGCCTCCTGGTCTTCAGCAAGATTTGACTTGACCACGTTTCTCTGCTGTCTCTCTGCCTTGCCTTCTTGTGTGTTCTTCCTTTCCCACCCAGTTCTCACTCCCCTTGCCCCCTTCTCATGTTTATCCTTCCTTTCTTTCTATGTCACAGTGCTGGGAATTAAACCCAGAGCTCACACATGTTAGGTAAGCAGTCTACCAGTGAGCCACAGCCTCAACCATGCTGTGTCCTTTCTTATCTGCCTCACTCCCTATCTTGGCCTGTTTCTAGCCTAGTCAGGATCTCTGGGTCGGATTCGCCGCCTGCCTGCCTGCCGGCATCTGCTGTTCTTCATCCTTCTTTCTGTCTGGCTGCACCTTTGTGGAGCCTCATCCCAGCTGTGGTTCAAATTCTTCAGGATTATCTGTGAAAAGATTAGCCAGGTGAGAATGCCCCCAAGTTTCCCCTGCAGACAGCGGGTCATGATTCTTCCAGAAGCCAGGCTGCCAGACCCCTCTCTCTCTCTTCCCCCCATCCCCTGGCAGCCCAGCACCCTCCCATAACAAACTCTGGCCACTCCTACCCCATACAGACCTCTTGCAGAGAGCCTCCTTCAGATGACTTCACAGGCAGGACAGACAGGTCGGGGAGGCAGGCACTTTACATGGGGCAGTGGTGGCAGATCCTTAGGAACTGGTACAGAAGAGGCAGCGCAGGGGTGGGCTAGGAAAGATGAGGCTACGCAGAAGCCTGGGTCCGCACCAGGAATGACAGGTCCCTCCCATTTCCCCCATAAGGGCTTCAGACTGACAAGATGACGGATGCCCAGATGGCTGACTTTGGGGCAGCGGCCCAGTACCTCCGCAAATCAGAGAAGGAGCGCCTAGAGGCCCAGACTCGGCCCTTTGACATCCGCACTGAGTGCTTTGTGCCTGATGACAAGGAGGAGTACGTCAAAGCCAAGATAGTGTCCCGGGAGGGGGGCAAGGTCACTGCCGAAACTGAGAATGGCAAGGTATGTGCACCCGTGGAAAGACAGGGGTGGGGTGGGGCAGCTTTGGGAGAGGGATCAGGGTGGAGCCACCTGTAGTGGGATCTAGGGCACCTGAGAATGGATGGGAATGCCAAGGTATGTCCCCTTGAGAACCCCAGGATCAGAACCTTCTCAGGGGAACCTAAGCAGGTGCATCCCAGTGTAACCCAAGAGAAGCTCTCTTGTCAGAAAGGATGGATGCTGTCTTCCTCCTCAGGGAGGTCTGTAGATTAAGGACCCAAGAATGGCATTAAAGACAGACCTCTGTTCTTGCAGTTGCATCCCTCCTGTCTGTGCCTCAGTTTCCCCCAAGAATCCCCTTTCTCCAATTCCCTTCCCCTAAACCAAGAGCAGATGCAGGCCCAGATGGGCATAAGGAGCAGAACTTTTGAGCCCAGAGCTGAATCCTAAGGCCAGCGATGCACCTAAGTTTCCCCTTTTCCCTGGATGCTTGGTCTACCCGTGAGACTCTCACCCCATCACCAGCAGGGCTCAGAGCTGTGTGCCTCACAGGTGTGCTTCACAAGGATGTGTGGATTGATAGCTACAACCTACAAAGGTTTCCAATCCGTCCTGGTTCAGCCCACTCTGGCCACTATGAAGGCACATCCTCTTCCACTGTAAAAACACCCGGATCCCTATTGCCAGATGCTATTGGCATCAAGGCATAGCAAACAGCTATCAATCGAGCCCCAACTGTGACTGATGAGGGGTGCAGAGTTGGGGTGTGCTGCTTTCCCATGGGGGAAAGGTTTTCCTCGAGCAGCGGTGGCCTTGAGGACTGTGTCCAGGAGACAGCCCAAGAGTCACACATGACAAGTGGACCCCGATTTTAGAGCCGCTAGTCCCCAGCTTTGCCTTTATATATTTAAAACATGGGAGCAGAAAAGAGATGGCCACTGGATAGGGACAGGGTTGGCAAGAGAAAGGAACCCTAGAATATCTTTAGAGCGTGGGCAGGAAACCACCCGGGGCCTGAGTCCTAGTGAGTTAGGGGCAGGAAGCTGGGACCCTTGTCCCCTAAGAACTGGGGAATGATGGCAAGTCAGAGCTGTGTCCTGGGAAGAGAGAGATCCGACAAGAGCCCACAGGAAAGTGGTCGTCCGTCCCATCACCCATTCTCCTTCTCCAGACGGTGACCATAAAAGAGGACCAGGTGCTGCAGCAGAACCCGCCCAAGTTCGACAAGATTGAGGACATGGCCATGCTGACCTTCCTGCACGAGCCGGCCGTGCTGTACAACCTCAAGGAGCGCTATGCAGCCTGGATGATCTACGTGAGTGGCTGCTGCACGCTGCAGAGGCCTACACAGGCCAGGGGGCTCACAAACCCAGCTTCCTCTCGCCCAGCTGATGTGGCCAGGGATGCCTCTGACTGCCCCCCTGCCAGGCCTAGACTCCCCTTATCGACCACACACTGTCTTTGTCTTCTGCTCAGACCTACTCAGGCCTCTTCTGCGTCACTGTCAACCCCTATAAGTGGCTGCCAGTGTATAACGCTGAAGTCGTGGCTGCCTACCGGGGCAAGAAGAGGAGCGAGGCCCCGCCCCACATCTTCTCTATCTCTGACAATGCTTATCAGTACATGCTGACAGGTGAGCCTGGTGTCCTGGCCTGTGTCCCCTCACCCCAGCCCCCAGCTAGCCCCAACCCATTGTCTCTCCTCTTCTCTCTTCCAGATCGGGAGAACCAATCCATCCTTATCACGTGAGCAAGCACTAATCTTCCACAGGGATTTTGGGGGTTTTCCCAGGCTGATTCTTGGGGTGCAGGTGGGAAAGAGTGCTTCCAGGGTATAATTCAAAGGTATGGGACCTGGTCTCTTCTTAGAAGGCAAATGTTCTGTAGTGCTGGGCTCTGGTGGCCAGGGCTAGGACAGAAAGGGCATGGAGAACTCTGTATGAACAATAGTGGAATTCCTGGGTTCTGATTGCCCCTTCTTGCCTCAAGCGGAGAATCCGGAGCAGGGAAAACTGTGAACACAAAGCGTGTCATCCAGTACTTTGCCAGCATTGCAGCCATAGGGGACCGCAAGAAGGACAATCCCAGCGCAAACAAGGTGAGCATGGGCCACAGGCTCAGCAGAGGAGCTGCGGGGTTGCGAGTAGGGCTTGTGGGATTAGTGCGGAAGAGCCGCCTGGCAGGACACACGTGTGGCCTCAAGACTCATCACCCGTCCAGCCCTACTCCTGAGGAGCGGTGTAGGCAGCCAGCCGATCAAAACCATCTGGAAATGAATGGAAGATGAAGCCCCAAACTTCTGCTCCTTTCACAGGGCACCCTGGAGGACCAGATTATCCAGGCCAACCCCGCCCTGGAAGCCTTCGGCAATGCCAAGACCGTCAGGAACGACAACTCCTCCAGATTCGTGAGTGATCCTGGACCACTACCATGGTCTCATCCAAATTGGTCAAGAAAATGATGGCAGCTCTATTTGGCCAACAGTCAACACATTTGGTTTATTATATCGCACCTGGGTTTTGGATATCATTAAGTATGCACACACACACACATGCACATACACATGCATACACGCACGCGCACACACACACCCTCCTGACGCATTCTGGCTCCTTGAGTTCTGGGAACCCAGGAAAGAGACCCAAACTCTCCAGAGGTGTGGCAGAGTAGATTTGGATCATATTTTAAATCTCTTATGAACATTTTCAACATTTCTTCCCTTTTTTCCCACACCCTGGGCCCAAAGGCCTGAATTTCTACATGCTGAGAAAGTCACCAACCTCCTTGAGCCCCAAGTCCTTCACTTGTAGAACAGGGGTGATACCAGCTGCCTTACGGAACACTGGCAGGAGGGGATGAGGTGAAAACCACAGAGAGGGGCTGTGACGTAGAACAAGCCTGGCTGTTGTCTCCCTCCCAGCTTCTCACTGGTGTCTGGGCATGAGCTGCCTTCTCCTAGTTTTGCTGATACTAAACTACGACATCAAATAGACCATTTACATTCTAGAATCATCCAGGGCATTCTTGGTTGGGCTGATGTCCAAGATGATGTGAGTCCATATTTCTGACCAGCGCCTTCACTCTGTCTGGTCTACCCACAGGGGAAATTCATCAGGATCCACTTCGGGGCCACCGGAAAGCTGGCTTCTGCCGACATAGAGACCTGTGAGTACCGCCACACCTGCTCCCATACAGCCGCATCTCCTCACTCCCTCTGTCCCTGCCTAGATCTCTGCCTGCCTTTCGGTGTTAACATTCTTTCCTGAACCAGTCTTCCCCTGGGAGTCTTCACCGTGGTGTGGGAGCCTCTCGGTCTGATCCTGCTCTGTTGCTGACTCGGCTCTCTCCTCTCACCTGCCTGTCCTCCTCGCTCTCCTTTCCTCAGACCTTCTGGAGAAGTCCCGGGTGATCTTCCAGCTCAAGGCTGAGAGAAACTACCACATCTTCTACCAGATCCTGTCCAACAAGAAGCCAGAGCTGCTGGGTAAGGCCAGCCTGACCATTGCCCACGGCCTCCCCAGAGGCCCCCGTGGGCTCCTCCCCGGCTCTATCCATCCTCCCTGTTTCCTCTTTCCTCTGCTCCTGTCTTCCTCCTCCCTGCTGGACCACACCTCTCTGGATGCGTTATCAAGTGCCTTGCCCTCCTTTTGTCTTTCCTCTCTTGCCTGCTTGTTGTCTCTCCTCCTCATTTTCTTCCTCCTTCTCTCCACGCACTTCTCTTTGGTCCGCTGTCTTTCTCCTTCCCTTTCTTTCACTGTGGCCTTGGGGATTTTTGCTTGTGTGTTTTCACTTCTTTTGCATTCTGTCATTGGCCCTCAGTGACTGTCCTCTTCTCTACCTCCCCCCTGTCCTATCTCCCTCCAATTCTCCTCCATTCTCTCCTCTTTCCCCTTCTCTACCTCCTTCTCCCCCATCCCCACCTTGCCCTCCCTGCTTGGCACAGACATGCTGCTGGTTACCAACAACCCCTACGACTACGCCTTCGTATCTCAGGGAGAGGTGTCTGTGGCCTCCATTGATGACTCCGAGGAGCTTCTGGCCACCGATGTGAGCGAGATGGCTGGAGATGCCTTCGGGGGTTCTGGAGAGCTCCTGGGCCGCCCTCCACCCAACCTCCATGTCTTTCCCTCTGTCCCAGAGCGCCTTTGACGTGCTGAGCTTCACGGCAGAGGAGAAGGCTGGTGTCTACAAGCTAACTGGCGCCATCATGCACTATGGGAACATGAAGTTCAAGCAGAAGCAGCGAGAGGAGCAGGCAGAGCCAGACGGCACCGAAGGTGTGGGGGAGGTGCAGTGTTCAGAGAACCCTAGGTACTGCATGGGCTGAAGAGGGCTATGACCTTACATGCAGAGGACAGTCACCAGGGGCTGAACCCAGGGCCAGGTCCTGCTGCCATGCCTGCTCTTCAGTAAGGTCCCAGGCAGGCTGGAGGAACAGAGCCTTGTGGGATAGAGAGAGGGAGCGGAGGATGTGGTGGGACGAGGCCTCGGAAAGTGGACCTATGGCCACACTGATCAGAAGTTAATTGGGACAAGGAAGGGAGGCATTGGAATCACTTCTACTGTCCTTGTCGATCAGATGCTGACAAGTCTGCCTACCTCATGGGGCTGAACTCAGCCGACCTGCTCAAGGGGCTGTGCCACCCTCGGGTCAAAGTGGGCAACGAGTATGTCACCAAGGGGCAGAGTGTCCAGCAGGTGTACTACTCCATCGGGGCGCTGGCCAAGTCAGTGTACGAGAAGATGTTCAACTGGATGGTGACCCGCATCAACGCAACCCTGGAGACCAAACAGCCACGCCAGTACTTCATAGGTGTCCTGGACATCGCCGGCTTTGAGATCTTCGATGTGAGTCTGGGAACCCTGGCCTGCCTGGGACACCACTTGCCCCTCACCCACTCACTCACACCTTTGGTCACATGTGGAGGGCCAGCTATGGGCTAGGCCCAGGATGGCAGTGCTCAGACCCTCAGTCAGCCTGCCTGACTGGCTGTCACACCCTCCAGTTCAACAGCTTCGAGCAGCTGTGCATCAACTTCACCAACGAGAAGCTGCAGCAGTTCTTCAACCACCACATGTTCGTGCTGGAGCAGGAGGAGTACAAGAAGGAAGGCATCGAGTGGGAGTTTATCGACTTCGGCATGGACCTGCAGGCCTGCATCGACCTCATCGAGAAGGTGTGCCGGGCTCCTGAGCGCTCTTCCCTGACAATCCTGACAAAGTAGTAGTTCCATCTTCTCTACCCTCAGGAAACTACAGTCCCCAGAATCCCAAGCTGCTTCCCAGACCCAGCTTCACCCACTGTGGTGAGGTCACAGGCACCCACAAGTGCTTTCTTCTTTCCTCAGACATTGAGGAAAGCTTCTTTTCTTTATTCAATATAAGATGATCACTTCCCAGGGACTCCTTACCCTTTTCTGTCACATAAGAGACATCATTTGTGGAAGGATACTAGACAGGACCTAGAAATGTCTGTGCTTCCTGCTTGCTGAGAAATAACCAGTTTCTAGCCCATGTCCCCGTGCCATGGTGACTGCCTGCAGTGCCTTGTTCTTTGATACAGGCCACAGCCCAGCATCTGACCTGCACGCAGTCAGCCACCATCCTCCAAAAATGGGAATTTCCCACAAGCTGAGTCATTGCTTGAATTATAGACCAAGGTTCTCATTTTCCAGGGACCACAGACTTTCCTAAACTATGAGAGAGGCATATGGATCTTTCTAGAATAGTAGTTTCCAGAGTCATCAAATTCAAAAGAATTCTAGCCCCAAGGAAAGCCAAAACATACATTCTTTAAAGGAGAAAAGGGTTTTCAGAACCTAGATGTCCCACCAATAACAACTTTTGAATTGCTGCTGACAGGGATCTGGTTGCCCCTGTAGCCTGTGGACGCATATCTCTCCCTAGCCTGAAAAGTAGCTTGTTTCTAGTCTTTGCAGACCTTGAGGGGAGTCATTAGGAATGCATCACTATCTTGCTATTGGGGGTGGGGAATTATGTGGAGTATCCAGATGCAATTGGATATAGATTAATTAAGAATATTATCAGCCAAGCAGTGGTAGCACATGTCTGTAATCTCAGCACTTGGGAGGCAGAGGCAGAAGGATTTCTGTGAGTTCAAGGCCAACCTGGTCTACAGAGTAAGTTCCGGGACAGCCAAGGCTACACAGAGAAACCATGTCTCATAATATTAATAATAATAACAATAATAACTTCCAAGAGGCTCTGCCCAGGCACCCTCATTGGCAATGCAGGTCTGTAGGGTCTTCCTGTCAGAGTGTGGGACTCCAGAAAGCTGGAAGTGTAATCGGGGATTCTTTCTCTCCTTGCTCTACGCTCTCAGCCCATGGGCATCATGTCCATCCTGGAGGAGGAGTGCATGTTCCCCAAGGCCTCAGACATGACCTTCAAGGCCAAGCTGTACGACAACCACTTGGGCAAGTCCAACAACTTCCAGAAGCCTCGCAATGTCAAGGGGAAGCAGGAAGCCCACTTCTCTTTGGTGCACTACGCTGGTACCGTGGACTACAACATTATGGGCTGGCTGGAAAAGAACAAGGACCCCCTCAATGAGACGGTGGTGGGTTTGTACCAGAAGTCCTCCCTCAAGCTCATGGCCACACTCTTCTCCACCTATGCGTCTGCCGACACTGGTAAGGGAACAGCCCCTACAACGGGCTAGGGAGTTTCCACAGGTGTGGGGTCCAGAGGCAGCAGCCAGGCCCCACCCGTCCTGCACTGTCCTGTACCTTCCCCTACCTTGAGCCATGGGTATTGGAATGCACTCTGTCTCCTGAAGACTAGGAGTAGCTGGAGGCCAGCAAGGGTGGCACACACATTTCCGTCAGACGCTTAGCACAGAGAAATGTAGAAAGATTTCAATGCACATTGACAAGATTGCTGAGTAAATGGGCTGAAGAGATGGCTCAGTGGTTAAGAGCATTGCCTGCTCTTCCAAAGGTCCTGAGTTCAATTCCCGGCAACCACATGGTGGCTCACAACCATATGTAAAGAGGTCTGGTGCCCTCTTCTGGCCTGCAGATATGCACACGGACAGAATATTGTATACATAATAAATAAATAAATAAATAAATAAATAAATAAATAAATAAGTTACTTTTTTAAAAAAAAGATTGCTGAGTAAAGGGTTGGACAGATGAGCCTCCAGAACGAAGAACAGGTGTGGTTTGAAATGACTCCAGTAAAGAAGAAAAAGCGTTGAAAGCGGAAAGAGCTTGAAGGCGGGGTTAGGAGAGGGGAAGGCAGGGCAGTAGCGGTGTTTCCAGCCTTATCTTAGCCTGCACTCTCCTTAGCTTCCAGAGGCAGTTACTTCCACCCTCACGGAAAATAGTTTGCCCAAGTCACACAACCCCTGAGGAGCAGAGCTCTGCCCTTGCCCAGGAGCGCCTGTGGTTTTAGGTTCTTGCTTATGGGTTCTTCTCATGTTGTTAGGCGACAGCGGGAAAGGCAAAGGAGGAAAGAAGAAAGGTTCATCCTTCCAGACAGTGTCTGCTCTCCACCGGGTAAGGACCCAGAGATCACAGAACACCTGGAGTGGGTAAACCCGGGCCCCTGTCCTGATGCTCAATGTGTGGGAAGGACAGAAGCCAGTTACGTGGTCATTTTTTGGTACTTAAACACTACATGAAGCGGAGCTCACTCTGCTTCCTTTGGGTGGTCCTGGTGATGGAGCCTCTGCAGCCCAGGGCTCAGGTGCCCAAGGGCAGGTACATAAGGTCCCTGATCTCCCACCATACTCATATCCAGGAAAATCTGAACAAGCTGATGACAAACCTGAGGACCACCCACCCTCATTTTGTGCGCTGCATCATCCCCAATGAGCGGAAGGCACCAGGTGAGCCATGGGGAAAGTTTTAGTCAGGGGAGGCCGCCTGGCGTTCACTTATCCAGAGACTGAATCCTTTCTGCCCTGCTGCCCCAGGGGTGATGGACAACCCTCTGGTCATGCACCAGCTGCGATGCAATGGCGTGCTGGAGGGCATCCGCATCTGCAGGAAGGGCTTCCCCAACAGAATTCTTTATGGGGACTTCCGGCAGAGGTGGGTAAGGGGTGCCCAGGGGCTCAGGGAGCCAGGAGTGGGCTGCTTTGGTGGGAGCCTATGTTCGCCCTGGAATTCTGCAGGCAGAGCAGACCCACACCCACCCAGAACGCAAATAACTCCGAGAACTTCCCTCCCAAGGTACCGCATCCTGAACCCAGCAGCCATCCCTGAGGGCCAATTCATTGATAGCAGGAAAGGGGCTGAGAAGCTGCTGGGCTCCCTGGACATTGACCACAACCAGTACAAGTTTGGTCACACCAAGGTGAGTCTAGAGCTGCAGGGAATGGGTGCAGAGCAGGTAGCCATACTGAGTGCCGCAGCTGAGACGGTTGCATTCCCCACAGTCAGACCCAGGATGCCCAGGTGGTGGGTACCTGCAAGCTCACTGAACAATGTGCCCCACGCTGGTTCTACCCACCTGCCCACAGGTGTTCTTCAAGGCGGGGCTGCTGGGGCTGCTGGAGGAGATGCGTGATGAGAGGCTGAGCCGCATCATCACCAGAATCCAGGCCCAGTCCCGAGGCCAGCTCATGCGCATTGAGTTCAAGAAGATGGTGGAACGCAGGTGAGGCAGGAGTGGAGGGGGGGGTGTCAGATGAGAGGCAGGCAAGCAGTGCCAAACAGTTAGAGGATCTGGGTCAGATCTTGGCTCCGCCACTTGCTGGGGATTTGGACAAGTAGATCTACTCCAATAGCTTTCATTTTGAACTACTGTTTTAAAGGCTCCAATGACGCGTCAAAACACTGGACTAACAAAGAAGTCTGACCTAATACTTGTAGATGTATAAACTGGTATAGGATTTTGAAAAACATTTTATTCTCTTTTTAATATGCATAGTTTTTCAATAGATCCATTTATTTATGGGGGTGCTATGTGACATCTATGAAAGTCAGGGCACAACCCACAGACCTGGGTCTCTCTTTCTACCATTTGGGTCCAAGGGTTCAAACTCAGGTCTGCAGGACTGCATCTTTTACCAGCTGAGCCAACTCACCAGCTCTTATTCTCTCTCTTTTAAAGAATATGTTACATTTATGTGTTTATTTATGTGTGTGCCCGTGTAGGTGGCATGTGGGCATGTGTGTCTGTGCATGAGCCGTGGTGCATACAGAGGTCAGAGGACAATTCGCAGGGGTCAGTTCTCTGCTTCTCTCGTGGTCAGTTCCAGGGACTGAACTGAGGCCATCAGCCTTGACAGCAAGAGTCTTTGCCAGCTGGGCCATCTCACCAGCCTATTCTTTTCTTTGAAGTTGAACTATCAGATACTTTTAATTTTTTAAGCTTTTGACAAATTCATGCATATATTCAATGCACTGTGATCATATTCACCCATTGCCCCTCCCCCAGCACTCCTGCTGACCCCTTCTCATTCCTAACTCTTCCCCTCTTGCTTTCATGTCTTTACTTTTTTTTAATCAACGCATTCAGGAGTGTATTCCACTCCTGAATACAACCCCTCAGAGAAACCCCTTCACATGTACACCATGAGACAAAACCCCAGTTTTCACAGAGGTCTTAATCTTAAGAGCAGAAACCTGGAGACGACCTCAGTTTCCCTCTAAAGGAGAGTGGCTGAATAGTATTCTGGCCATTTGGTGAGATACTATAAAACAGCGAAAATGGCTAAACTTCAGTTACATGGTAGATAATACATGTGAACTTTAAAAGCATAAATCACTAAGGGAAGAAAAGCAAGTCAGACAGCAGACATTCAGTATGACACAGTGGAGGAGGCCAATGCGAGTGGTACCATGATTGAGGAGACTTCCTTCTAGTGTTCTTCCTAATTCCGCACTTTCTCGTCAGGGATGCCCTGCTAGTTATCCAGTGGAACATCCGGGCCTTCATGGGGGTCAAGAACTGGCCATGGATGAAGCTCTACTTCAAGATCAAGCCACTGCTGAAGAGTGCAGAGACGGAGAAGGAGATGGCCAACATGAAGGAGGAGTTTGGACGAGTCAAAGAATCACTAGAGAAGTCTGAGGCTCGCCGCAAGGAGCTGGAGGAGAAGATGGTGTCCCTGCTGCAGGAGAAGAACGACCTGCAGCTCCAAGTGCAGGCGGTGAGGCCCCATAGCCACTCTTAACTTCCCCACCCCACACTTTGGTCATACTTCCCACAACTCCACACTGCTCTGTACCAAGAGTGCACCATCTTGTCACATGAAGCCACGTGACTTTCTCTTCCCTCTCTCTCTGTCTCCTGGATTATTGTCCATCTCATCTCCGGAGTCTGAGAATCCAGAAGCTTCATCCGCTAAAAGACCCGACGTCTTTCTTCTCTTTAATCATTAGCTTCTTCTCTCCCTCCTCCCCCAGGAACAAGACAACCTCAATGATGCAGAGGAGCGCTGCGACCAGCTGATCAAGAACAAGATCCAGCTGGAGGCCAAGGTGAAGGAGATGACCGAGAGGCTGGAGGACGAGGAGGAGATGAATGCTGAGCTCACGGCCAAGAAACGCAAGCTGGAAGATGAGTGCTCGGAGCTCAAGAAGGACATTGATGACCTGGAGCTGACACTGGCCAAGGTGGAGAAGGAGAAGCACGCCACAGAGAACAAGGTGAGGCCAGCTTCCTCTGGGTCAGCCCAGGTCTCCTGAAGATTTCCAAACCAGAGTATGGGCCTAGTTGGTAGCATCTTTATAGGTGTCTCTGAGATGACACCTTTTGACCCTAAAAGCAAAGTGATGAGGTTTTTTTAAAAATTATTTTTATTCATTTTTGGGGGACAGGTTAAAAACCTGACAGAGGAGATGGCTGGACTAGATGAGATCATTGCCAAGCTGACCAAGGAGAAGAAAGCTCTGCAAGAGGCCCACCAGCAGGCCCTGGATGACCTGCAGGCTGAGGAAGACAAGGTCAACACTCTGACCAAGTCTAAAGTCAAGCTGGAGCAGCAGGTGGATGATGTAAGTAGCAAGAACCAAGTTCCCCTTCTCTCAGATCAAGATTTTGTAGTTGGTACCCATAGGTGAGGCGTTCTTCCCTCGGCATCTAACGTCTCTAGCCCCAGGGCTTTCCCGTCATCTGTGGTTCCTCGTCAGGCATCTCTGAGTCCTTTGTGTTTTCAGGATTTCTTTGCAGGCTTGAGTACCAACCTCACTGGACTTCAATTTTAAGACTGTGGGTTTTTGCCTCTCCAGCATTTGTTCATTTCATTCTGTCCGCCAGCTGGAGGGATCCCTGGAGCAGGAGAAGAAGGTACGCATGGACCTGGAGCGAGCCAAGCGGAAGCTGGAGGGTGACCTGAAGCTGACCCAGGAGAGCATCATGGACCTGGAGAATGACAAACTTCAGCTGGAAGAAAAACTCAAGAAGTATGAACTGTGGTGGGCAGGAGGGACCAGGGCATCTGGCCTGGTAGCCATGGTACAGAGAGCTGTATTCCCACCGGTTTGGTTGCCCTGGGCACAGTGGAAGGGAAAGCCACCAGGCTGCTCCCCCACTGTCAGGGCCAGGACCGGGTTCTGGCATAAAGCAATAAAAGGAAACAGGCCCAGTGAAAGAAAGATCACCAGTCCCATGTCCGTTTCTCTCCAGGAAAGAGTTCGACATCAACCAGCAGAACAGTAAAATTGAGGATGAGCAGGCCCTGGCTCTTCAGCTGCAGAAGAAACTGAAGGAAAACCAGGTGACCTTCTTCTCAGTGTGGCCAAAGGGAGTCAGACCCTGGAGGCTGGGGAGGCTGTTTAAGGTTCTAGACAACATCTGGGACTCCAGGCAGCCCAAGACCCAAGCATTCTTCGGTGCAGAAACACTGGCCTTCCCACAACTGAGCAAGAATATGTCATCTTCTTGGAAAGCTGTTTGGGGAAGAATCATACCTAGAAATAGGGCTTTTTTTCCCCAAGATGCACTCTGCCTGCTGAGGGCTCCTCTGAGCCTCTCTGCTCCCCCTCTGCACAGGGGTGAGGCAAGCCCTCACAAAGCCCCCTCCCATGGGCTGCTTCGTTCACAGTCCTTGGGTACTAACCTCAACCTCTAACACAGCCTAGCGCCCACAGGCATCCTGGAGTAAGTCACCTATCCTCCTTATAGTCAATATTCTTCTCGCTATGCTATGGCAGTAAGGCTGTAAATGAAGGCTTACCCACATTCATGAGTGGTTTGTTCTCCCATCCTCTTGGGTTAGCCAGAATACTGAGCCACCCCCGGGATCTTTGGCCTCTTGAAGACAGTAATGTTGTTATCCTCGCCAGGTCTTGGCTCTGGGCTACAGCATCTCCCTCTTTAGTGTAGGCCCTGAGCGTCAAGTCCCAGCTTCTCCATCTTGAGAGTAAAAGTGTAGATCCCCTCTTTCCCACCCCAGGAGTCACTCTGTGGCTCATTAAAGTTGTCCATTACATGAGAAAATGGGATCCCCCAGATCTTCCCTACAGAGACAAAAGTCCAAAATGCTAAGTGGGGCACTCTCTGATTCTAGCCAAGACCAAGACAAGGCTACAACAACAAGGTGGGGGTGTAGAGAAGAGGGCACCTTGCGGGCACATGGCTGGCTTGGGAAGCAGCAATCAGGCTAGAACTCAGGCCTGAGCATAGCTAAGGAACCCACGGAGAGTGAGGAATGCATTTGATTAGGCTTCATGGTTAGCTCAGATAACGGCAACAGTATCTGATTGCACCCGAGGCAGCTTGCCGCAAATGTTTATAAAGACATGAACACTTGCTTTCCTGCATTATGGTTAGTGGAGCAGTCAGGTGAAACTGTGGATTCTTTGAGGTTCATAACCTCATGAGGTCTCAGGATCCCCCTCCAAGCCCAGATGCTCAGCACTTAGGCTGCAGCTGCTCAAGATGAGGCTGGGATGGTTTTAGGAAATTCTCAAAACTTTGCCATCAGCTGAATTCCTAATGATAGACAGTTCAACTTAGGGTGTTTAGCTGCACCTCTTGCTTCTCCTTATAGCTGCCATAGCATCCTCCACCAAGTCCACATGATTGAAAATGTCTCCAGGCATTGCCAACTGTACCCAATGGCTGAGACCTAGTACCTGGGAGTCTTTCAGAGCTCTGGAGTAGGGACCTCAATGGAGGGGTCCAAGGTCTGTTCTGAACCTCTGTGTCCCTGACTAGGCACGCATCGAAGAGCTGGAGGAGGAACTGGAGGCCGAGCGCACAGCCAGGGCCAAAGTGGAGAAGCTGCGCTCGGACCTGACCCGGGAGCTGGAGGAGATCAGTGAGCGGCTGGAGGAGGCCGGTGGGGCCACATCTGTGCAGATAGAGATGAACAAGAAGCGGGAAGCTGAGTTCCAGAAGATGCGGAGGGACCTGGAGGAGGCCACCCTGCAGCACGAGGCCACAGCTGCTGCCCTGCGCAAGAAGCACGCGGACAGCGTGGCTGAGCTGGGGGAGCAGATCGACAACCTGCAGCGTGTGAAGCAGAAGCTGGAGAAGGAGAAGAGCGAGTTCAAGCTGGAGCTGGATGATGTCACCTCCAACATGGAGCAGATCATCAAGGCCAAGGTGGGCCCTCTCAGCTGTCCCCCTCCCCTGGTTCCCTCCATCGGCCTCCAGTTGCTTTGTCTTCCTCCGTCGCTCTTTTTCCTCCTTCCTTCCCCTAAGTTGTCCACGGATCCCTCTCCATTTCTTCTTTAACTGTAGCCTTACTCCATTTCGCTCCCTTCCTGCACCTACTGTGGAACTCTTGCCCCTCTCAGGCTAACCTCGAGAAGATGTGCCGGACCTTGGAAGACCAGATGAATGAGCACCGGAGCAAGGCTGAGGAGACTCAGCGTTCCGTCACCGACCTCACCAGCCAGCGGGCCAAGCTGCAGACAGAGAACGGTGAGACGGGGGCTGGAGCTCCATGACCCACCCCAACCTTGGGTGCACATGCCCCTCACGTGCCCGCGATGTCTCCAGAGCATGGGACCTACAGTTGAGGGTGGGGAGGGGGTTGAAGATACCTCGGTGCCTCCCCAGGGGAGCTGTCCAGGCAGCTGGATGAGAAGGAGGCGCTGATTTCCCAGCTGACTCGAGGCAAGCTCACCTATACCCAGCAACTGGAGGATCTCAAGAGGCAGCTGGAGGAAGAGGTCAAGGTGAGGCCTGAACTCTACCTGACCCAAGCATACAGTTCCCCAAATGCCCTTGAGTCTGCACCTCTTTCTTCCCTAAGAGAGAGGCTTATCTGGTCCACAAGTCTCTATAAATTATAAAAAGAAATAATAGCCCAGCCTTTCCTAAGTGTCCTTTAAATCTGTTCCCCAGACTGAGAGGTACCCTTTGGGGTGCCGTGCTGGGGTGGGGTATGGGGTGAAGAGGCACGAGGGAGTAATCTAAGGCAGTGGTTTTCAACCTGTGGATCACAGCTCCTTTGGGGGTCAAAGGACCTTTCCACTGGGGTTGCATATCAGATATTTATGTTACAGTCATAACAGTAGCAAAATCACAGTTCTGAAGCAGGAAAAATAATTTTATGGTTGGGGTCACCACAACATGAGGAACTATATTAAAGGATCACAGCATTAGGAAGGTTGAGAATCACTGATCTAAGGAGACAGGTTTTGGCCTTCTTGGATGCAGATATAGGGTGCGGGGCCTGCACAAAAGGGTCCTCGGCTTATGAGAGCAATCTGAAGACTGGAAAAGGAAGTAAGCTGGAGTCTTTGCCTAGCACAGCACTGTTGGTGAGAGAGAGAGAGAGACAAGAGCGTGAGTTCCCAAATATGCCAGGGCCAGAGCCGCAGCCTAGTCAGTAAAGTACTCGCCACATAAATATGGACATGGTTGGGCCTGAATTCAGTCCCCAACACCTATGTAAAAAGCTGGGCATGGCGCCACACTTGTAATCCCAGCACTGAGGAGGCAGAGACAGGGACAGTTCTAGGAGGCTTCCTAGAACTGACTGCCCGCCAGTCCAGTCAAATTGGTGATCCTTGGGTCTCAGTGACCGACTTTGTCTCAAAAACTATGGTGGACAGTGTCTGAAATGACACCCAAGGTTGACTTTGGGCTACCATATTCTTGCAGAAACACCCAACATCCTCCCCACAAAACCCCACATCCCTACTGATGTACCTCTTATAGTGTGGTGATCGTACAAATATCCTGATGTCCCTGGGTGTCCCTGTAAAGGCAATGGATAACAAGACCTGCTACATGGAGCACTGGGCAACAGGCACAGGAGCACTGGGCAGTGGGCACAGGAGCACTGGGCAGCGGGCACAGGAGCACTGGGAGACGGGCACAAGAGCTTCCTCTGTAAACAGGGCAGCAGTGCTTTACTCTATAGGATCATTCTAGCTCAGGAAGCCACTCCAGGTTCACCGAAGACTTGGAAGTAGATGTGGCCAAGGGAGCATGTTGAGTCTGCGGTAAAGGTATGCCAGGGGTAACTTTATGGAAAAAGTTGATCCACTCCCTTGATGCCCACCTCTTCCCAGGCCAAGAACGCCCTGGCCCACGCCCTGCAGTCAGCCCGGCATGACTGTGACCTGCTGCGGGAACAGTATGAGGAGGAGACAGAAGCCAAGGCTGAGCTACAGCGTGTCCTGTCCAAGGCCAACTCAGAGGTGGCCCAGTGGAGGACCAAGTATGAGACGGACGCCATCCAGAGGACGGAGGAGCTGGAGGAAGCCAAGTGAGTCCTGGGCAGCCAGCCCTGGCTGATGCTCAGTAGGCCCCACATAGGGGACTCTTAGCATGTGGCTGTGCAGGAGGGCCCGGCCCCAGCCCCACCTCCTGCTCCTCTCAGGGAAGCTTTTTGCTCGCGTTATGTTTCTCATCCGAATATAAGACGAACAAAAGGTTTGTCTGAGGGCTGAGTGCTCCCACCTGGGGTAGGGTGCTGTAGGGAAGGCGGCAGCAGCCAAGAATGCAGTCTTCACAGGTGTCTAAGTCTTCATGTTCAGCTACCAAGATCTGCCTGCTAAGTGCTCAACCTGTCCTCGGGCTTTTCTGAATGCTTCTGCGTTGTCAAGGAGAGTCTTTTGGAAGGCTCACATGTTCTTCTCTTGTCCAAATCTACCTCCTCCATTTTCCCCATCCCTTTCTACCCTGCCACCCCTTCCTACTTCCCCTGGACAGGAAGAAGCTGGCCCAGAGGCTTCAGGACGCAGAGGAGGCAGTGGAGGCCGTCAACGCCAAGTGCTCCTCCCTGGAGAAGACCAAGCACAGGCTGCAGAATGAGATCGAGGACCTGATGGTGGATGTGGAACGCTCCAATGCCGCCGCCGCAGCCCTGGACAAGAAGCAGAGGAACTTCGACAAGGTAGGCTCACGGCGGGGCTGCGGGCAGCGCAGCGTGCATGTGCGCGGGGCTGGTGGGGGCAGTGCCAGCTCAAGGCCAGAGCATTCTCCTTGGAGGCAGGGGAGGGGCCTGGGGCAGCTCTGGACAGCTTGCCCCTGCCCTGCAGATCCTGGCAGAGTGGAAGCAGAAGTATGAGGAGTCCCAGTCAGAGCTGGAGTCGTCCCAGAAGGAGGCGCGCTCCCTGAGCACAGAGCTGTTCAAACTCAAGAATGCCTACGAGGAGTCCCTGGAGCACCTGGAGACCTTCAAGAGGGAGAACAAGAACCTCCAGGGTGTGTGGCCGAGGGGCGGGAAGGGCCACGTCCCCATGCCTGAGGACCCCAAATGCAGTCCAGACAAAGAAACATGACCAGCCCTACTGAGACCACAGAGATTCCAGTCTGAGTTGCTACATATCCCCCACAGAGGAGATCTCGGACCTGACTGAGCAGCTGGGCTCCACTGGCAAGAGCATTCATGAGCTGGAGAAGATCCGCAAGCAGCTGGAGGCTGAGAAGATGGAGCTGCAGTCGGCCCTGGAGGAGGCTGAGGTGGGCGTGCAGGGGAGAGCAGGGCTGGGGTGCAGGATGGGATCTAGACTTTGGTCCCTGTTCCTATTTTCTCTCAGCCTATTTTCCTCCTCCCCTGCTCGTTGCCAGGGCCTTGGCCAGTGCTGGACAACACACCCAGCACCCGGCAAACATTTGTCAATGAACGAGTTGAGGGTCACCGAAATCCCTTCATGCAAACATTTTATTTACTGCGTCTCTGAGGCATTCCTCTTTCCCTCAGCCCCTTTCCACCTCTGCCTGCCTGTGTTTTTTTTTTATACTCCGCGCTTGATTGCTTCTGTTTCCTTGGCAACACTTTTCATTTTCTTCTTTTGTCTTCCAATCTGGCTCTCCCTGCTGGGAGTCGGCCTCACCTTTTCTTCAGATTGCTTTCATTTTTCTTATGTACACCCTCTCTTCCTTCCTCTGCACCTGACTGCAGAGCCATGAACACTATTCCTGAACTCTCTCTGTATCATGGTTGTTAAACAGACTCCCACGTCTGCCCTGGACACTGACTATATGCCTGCCAACCCTTTTCCCCCACACCCTTTCCAGGCCTCCCTGGAGCACGAGGAGGGCAAGATCCTCCGCGCCCAGCTTGAATTCAACCAGATCAAGGCAGAGATCGAACGGAAACTGGCAGAGAAGGATGAGGAGATGGAGCAGGCCAAGCGCAACCACCTACGGGTGGTGGACTCCCTGCAGACCTCCCTGGATGCAGAGACGCGCAGCCGCAACGAGGCCCTGCGGGTGAAGAAGAAGATGGAGGGCGACCTCAATGAGATGGAGATCCAGCTCAGTCATGCCAACCGCATGGCTGCCGAGGCCCAGAAACAAGTGAAGAGCCTCCAGAGTTTGCTGAAGGTACCCAGAGACTTCCATAAACAGGGTGTCACCTCACCCAGAGAGGGAACTAATTGGATGGCAGAGCACTAGCTCTCTCTCATCACACAGTCATTGTAGAGCTACCTGACAAGTCAACCCTGAGCCACCACAATGGACTTTCTACCCACATCCAATTCTACGTGACAGCCTCGTGAAGGCCAGCCTTCTATCTTATGTTCACTTTGTTGATCCTCAGGACACTCAGATCCAGCTGGACGATGCCGTCCGTGCCAACGACGACCTGAAGGAAAACATTGCCATCGTGGAGCGGCGCAACAACCTGCTGCAGGCCGAGCTGGAGGAGTTGCGGGCTGTGGTGGAGCAGACAGAGCGGTCTCGGAAGCTGGCGGAGCAGGAGCTGATTGAGACCAGCGAGCGGGTGCAGTTGCTGCACTCCCAGGTGAGGAGGTGCCCTGTGCATTCCTGAGCTCGGCGGTGACAGGGGAAGGAGCAGGGGAAGGAGCCCCTCAGAGATGCCCAGGTGAGGAGGTGCCCTGTGCATTTCTGAGCTCAGCGGGTGACAGGGGAAGGAGCCCCTCAGAGATGCCCAGAGTGTTTCCTACTCTGCCATTCTCATCCCAGAACACCAGCCTCATCAACCAGAAGAAGAAGATGGAGTCAGACCTGACCCAGCTCCAGTCTGAGGTGGAAGAGGCAGTGCAGGAGTGTAGGAACGCAGAGGAGAAGGCCAAGAAGGCCATCACAGACGTGAGTCCTCTGCCCTGCCTACCCACCCCAGGCCAGCATCTCCCCAGCCTGCTCAGTGAGCCCATGAGGACCAGAACAGACCACGTGTCCCTTCTCCCGTGCACAGGCCGCCATGATGGCGGAGGAGCTGAAGAAGGAGCAGGACACCAGCGCCCACCTGGAGCGCATGAAGAAGAACATGGAGCAGACCATCAAGGACCTGCAGCACCGGCTGGACGAAGCCGAGCAGATCGCTCTCAAGGGTGGCAAGAAGCAGCTGCAGAAGCTGGAGGCCCGGGTCCGGGAGCTGGAGAACGAACTGGAGGCTGAGCAGAAGCGCAATGCAGAGTCGGTGAAGGGCATGAGGAAGAGCGAGCGGCGCATCAAGGAGCTCACCTACCAGGTTGGGAGAGCACGTCAGGACAGCAATGGCTTTCCTAGCCCACTTCTGGGCTCAGACAGGGCCCTTCTGGGCTGTGCCATCCCTCACTAAGGCCAGGCACCACTTCTCACCAGCACCTCTAGGTGCGCTCTGCAGTTTCTCTGACAGTTTCTGGAGGCAGTTCAACTTGAGCCCAGGGATTTTTGCGTGAATAGAGACTCCTATTTTTCCAAAACTATTTCACTTAACATTTCTCAGGGTTTTTTTTTTTTTTTTGGTATTTCAAAGCACTACAATGAATGTTTCAGAATAGTCCAGAAAATTGTTCTACCCTCTGCCAGCCAGACACAAAGAAATGCCACATGGCACTTTAGGAACAAGAGTCAGTTCATGGGAGAAAACAGATCCCCTGTGGAACTACTGGAACAGCTAAGGGAAGCCAAGGTCTTAGAGCACCCTCTCAGAGTGTCTGAGAACTCCAATTGCACAGCTGACATTGGCTGGTGACTTGCTAGTCTCAGTTTCTGGGAAGAGAATGTTAAGGAGATGGGTAAATTGGTCCATCTAAAGAGTGGATACAGAGGCACAGGGACAAAAGTGCAGTGGCATCCCAGAGCATCAGATGACATGGAGACAGGACTATCTAAGGTCATCGGAGCCACTGGCCTTGCTGCCCACATTCTGGCTTGTTAATTAGAATAATCTAGACAACGATGACACCAGCTTTGCTTTTGCTTTCTTTACCACTCCTCTTCTGGTCACCTTAGAACCACTGGCCGAAAGTGCCCATGCTGCTGCAAGGGGCCCTCCGTTCACCAGATGGAGGCCAGCAGACCCTGTCCCTGCATATGTCCACATTAAGAAGTTCCCTGTGGCTCTGAGAACCTCAGAACCTCTGCCCACTCACAGTACCCCAACACTCATTAATTTGTGGGTCCCCGACTAAAATTCTCTTTGATGTACAAAGAGAGACAGCACCCCTTGACAGCCACTGGAGGGAGAAGCAGCTGAGGCCTGGGGAGCAGAAGAGAACAAGGGAGGAGGAAATGATGATGGCACTTGCTCCTCTCTCCCAAAACTGGCTTTTTCCTCCCATCCACCTGCAGACAGAGGAGGACAAGAAGAACCTGATGCGGCTGCAGGACCTGGTGGACAAGCTGCAGCTGAAGGTGAAGGCGTACAAGCGCCAGGCTGAGGAGGCAGTGAGTTGATAGTTTTCTCTCCCTCTTTTATCAACACACCTACTAGTGAGAGCCAGTATCTGCCACAGTGGGGCCTAGACGGGATTCTGAGGCCAGGCATTTATCCTGCATGTCTAGTATAATCAGAACTGTATCAGGTACCCCAAGTTCAAAACCCAGTGCTATATGAGCCCTGTGTCTGTCCACTCGTTGCTTAGAGCCCACATATGTCAGGCCAAGTGAGGAGTAGGGACAGAACAGGGGCAGGTACCGCTGAGGACAGGAGAGGACCACGAGTTGGAACTGGGACTGGAAGGGAACCAATTAGACACAGAGCAAAAGAAAAGAGATCTGGCTGGGCAGAAATGGTGGGTGCTGTGTGGATAAGCCCTGCTGTGAAGAAATCCCCCAAGTCTGCAGGCATCTATCTGAGGCACAACTGGAATAGATGTAGTGAATCTGGATTCTGAGCAGGTACGCCAGGCAGCATGGGTTGGTTCATTGCAGGCAGTAGGGGGCCGTGAAGAATCTTAAGCACAGAACCAGTTTGAGGAGGGTACAAGACAGGACATCCCTGGGAGGGTTGTTGCAGGAGCTGGGTAAGGAGCGGCTCAGGGACAGGGACCATGAGAATCTGGGAGTCCATGGTTCTTCTCACCCCATCCTCCCATCCCCTTTATCTGCACACAGGAGGAGCAGGCCAACACCAACCTGTCCAAGTTCCGCAAGGTGCAGCACGAACTGGATGAGGCAGAGGAGAGGGCAGACATCGCTGAGTCCCAGGTCAACAAGCTGCGGGCCAAGAGCCGTGACATTGGTGCCAAGGTGGGTTCCCCTGAGGTTTCTAGTCATGCTCTCACCAGGATGTCCCTGCATGCATGATGCTCTGAGCAGCTACATGTATATCCTGCATGCATTTAGATGTGTGGAGTACAGGGGAAAAGGAAACCTGAGGGTCCCACAGACATCTAAACCTGAGAATCCACTCCCCCACTCACAGCAGCCCTAGGTCTGTATTCTAAACCACAAGCAACCCTATCCTAAGACTTCAGTTTAACCCTGAGATAACCCTGTCTTTCCAAGGGTGTTTTCTAAAAGCCACCGAAATCTCTAAGGATTCCTCCCCAGACCATCTTGCCCTTGCCCTCATGCCTCTTATTGCCTTTTCAACAGAAAATGCACGATGAGGAATGACGCTGCCTGCAGAGCCTTGCTGTTGCCAGCCCACAATAAACACGAATACCTACCTGAGTCTGCCTGTTCCCTCTGTCCTTTCTATCTGTCTATCTAAGGTGGGGATTTCGGTGGCCCAGGAGGAGGGTGGCCACAGCCTCTGTATGAGCTGTGAGATCAAAAGCACTCCATATCTGTGGAGGAAGAGAAAAAAAGAGAAGTGAGGTGCCCTGTCCCAGGGAGCAAAGCTATGGTTCCAGCATCGTCAATTGCACAAGAAGTTCAAAAGTAGGAGAAGCAAAAGCCGGGTGCAATGACCCAAGCCTGCATTCTCAGGAGGTAGAAGCAAAAGGCAGCCCAGCTAGAAAGCAAGTTCAAAGCCAACCTGGGCCATGTGAGACCCCACCTCAAAAAAAAAACAGCATCCCCCCTCAAAGAGTAGAAAGAACAAAGGTACTGCAAGGGCAAGCCAGCTCTAGACACTGAGGCATGGAAATTTAGAATGTAGTGTGGAGGTCGAAGCCACCCTCCAATGTTCCACCGCTGAGCTGGCAGAAATTAAAGTTGTCCCGGGCCATGTGTTCCTTCTAAAGTGAGCTTCCCATTGATACCAAAAAGGTCTCTGCACTGCCTAGGATGGGAGTGTGGAAACTGCTGTGGGGGATACTCAGGAGACAGCTGAGACCCCAGTCTACTCAGTTCCTTAGCCGGAGCCCATAGGATGTGTCTTCCCACCGCCAATATCAGTCCTAGCCTCTGTGAACCAGGCCCCAGCAGGAGAACATTCCAGGACTCAAGTACCAGATGATGCTGAACCCAAGTCAGGATGGGGTATAGATGAAACAGGGACAATTCTCACTTTGTATTCCTTCACACAGACATACATTGGTGCATGTTCAGATCCAGAGCTGGTACAAGTCCAACACTCCCCCCCCCCTCCTTCATCCTGAGCTCTTTCGTGGAGTAGACACACAGTTGCTTGGGGGATGGAACTAAGATCTGCTGGAAGGCAAACCCGTGCCCTCTTCTGGGCATTTGGGCTTGGGCGACCCCTATGGCATCTTTTCTCTTACACTCTTATCCCCCGCTTCCTTAGCCCAGCCTTTCTTCCTCTCCTCCAGGACTATGCTCCTCCCACCCCCATCCTCCTGACCATGGCAGTCAACTAGAAAACCTAAGTCCAGGGAAACCCAAAGTCCAGTTGGCTTCTTCCCCGGAGCAGCTGCCAGGCCTGAGGAGGTACCAGAACACACAGATAGGAAGACAGGAAGCAGGAGGCTGGGGAAATCTACTCGAGGGAAGAGTAGTCACCAGAGGAAAGCATGGCACCACACTGCCCCAGGCTCAGGATTAAGGGCACAGCAGGACTTGAGGCCACAGCCTAGAGGGAAAAAGGCATTTCAAGAGAAGAACAAAGCATTGAAGAGAGGGGACAAGAAGTCAGCTGGACTGGAACCACTTAATGGACCACAATGGGTTCCCCCAGCTGGGCAGAGAAGTACTGCCTATAGACTGTCATGGACCACACAGTTCCTCCTTTCCAAGCCTATTTGCCCAGCTGTTACCTCAAAATCTCTGGTGTCAAGTATAGGCTCTGTAGTCAGGAAACACTCAGGAAATGTGTCCTGAGGAAGTGCCAGCCCGGGAAAGTGGATCCACTGGCAAAGGGGTGGGCCCCTGTTTTCGGAGCTTCAAAAGAACTCAAAACAGTATCTAGATCAAGACAGTTCTGTTTCAGTGTCAAGATGTTCTAGACCCAGCTCTGCTACAAATAAGGAGGTCACCTCCCACTAACTAAACCCCCCTTTTCTCCTATATAGAATGAGGGAGTGTGACCAGTTCATATCGAGGAGTTTTTCCTTCAGTGCTGGTATTTTAGGAATTTCTCCTAAGACCTTTGGCGGTCCTCTTCCCTATGGTCTGCCAGTCTGACCCTCACCATGCCACAAGGGGGAGCTCTGCACAAACCCCAGAGAAGGACCTTAGCCCACGGCTGACAAGGTGTGCTGAGCTGTCAGCCTCAGGAAAGCAGCCCAGCGCACAGCAAGGTGGCGCCTTCCTCTGGTGTGTCAGACTTAGGTATGAAGTTTCTTCAATCTGACCCTGGCTCCCTCGCCCCAGGATCTTGGCTCTCCGGATCACTCTTCCCTATGGATCACAACGAACTCTTTGGCTTCCTTACTCAGTATGATTTTCTTTTCTTTTCTTTTTTTGAGACAGGGTTTCTCTGTGGTTTTGGAGCCTGTCCTGGAACTAGCTCTTGTAGACCAGGCTGGTCTCGAACTTACAGAGATCCGCCTGCCCCTGCCTCCCGAGTGCTGGAATTAAAGGCGTGAGCCACCACCGCCCAGCGGTCTCAGTATGATTTTCAAGGAAGAAGAAGACCCACCAGTAGGATTTGAATATTTTAATTTGGGAATGACTTGGAGGCGCAGCAGCCTGCCCAGCCCCCCACAACTCTACCACTTTTCACAGGTCCCCTGGGACTTCTCAAGCACACGTCTCTATAGACATAGAGTAGATGATGGGCACTTGGGAGGTTCAGTGAATCCAAAGATGACAAATCTGGGCTCCGTGGTTCCTGTGTCTGGTCGTGCGAGCCAGGTAAACCTGGAATCACTGCTGGTCCCCTGTGGAGATGTAGCCAGGCAGGGAAGCCATGTATGACTACAGTATCTGGGGCAGAGATAGCAGCATCTCCTCTTGCCGGGCATAGACACTCACCCTCGGTTGTCCTAGGCATCAGCTCAGTTCGGTAGATCTTGAATGCATCATAGGCAAAGACAGAAACCAAGATTATGCCAAAAACCTGTGTGGGAAAAAAAAAGGAATGGGGGTGTCTCAGCAGAGGTTGTCAGACTAGGAGAGGGGGGTCAGGAAGAAGTAAAGGGATGAGGTATAAGCAGATTTAGGCTTTGGTTTGGACACCAGAAGTGGGCCAATACCCCAACCACAAGTCCTGGAGATCATGGCAGGGATGGACTCACAAAAGCAGCAATGGCAGCCCCCTCCCTCGAGGTCACAGCAGCAAAGGAGACCACCAGGAAGATGATGATGGCGCTGACGCAGCGGAGGAAGTCCTGGGGAACCAGAGGCAATGCGGGGAGGGGGTCATTACCAGTGGGTTTCCCAAGCCAGTGAGCTTTTCCAGTCTGATCCTCAGAGAATGAATTGCTGCCCGGGGATACCTCTGGACACAGGTGAAAGACTTTCAAGGGAGTGAGCTCATAGCGCTACACAGAGGATGGGAGCAGATTAATCTAGATCAGCCAGGAGGCAGAGCGGACTGAGCAGGCCTTGGATGTGTGGGAGAACAGGCCTACAGTCTGTATGTCCCCTTGGCAGGGGCACTCTGATGGGCCAAAGCTCACTTTTGAACATAGGCCACAACGTGAGTCAAAACACAGCTTGACTGTGGGGACGGAAGGGAGCCGTGAGACAAGGAAAACTGGGCAACCGGAGAGAAGCAAGAGACCAGGACGGGATGGGAGAGGCAGTGTTCCTCACCAGACAAGGCCAGTTAAGTCTATCGAAGCGCTGGTAGTACTGGGTGGCGTAGAGGAAGAGGAAGGCGAGCGTGATGAAGAACTCTAGCAGCGCTGCTGCCATGTAGGCAGAGATGGAGGCCGTGAAGCAAATGAAGATGACGAAGGTCAGGGCCTGCGGGACCAAGTATGGTGCACTCTCTGAGGAGACCCAGGCACAGATCGGGCCACAGTCACCCGGAGCCCCCTTTTCTCTTGCTACCCAGCCTCACTGAGAGGGAAGAGTTCTCAATGAAGATCCCTGGTGTCAGGGATCATCAAGGGCATCTCCATCCTCCAATCCTGCCATCCCAGGAATCCCAGCAACTCCAGTTGTTTGGCCAATCTGCATATCCCCAGGGGAGTCCCCAGAGCACAGGACCCAGAGCACAGCCAGCTACAGAACCTCTGCCCAAAAAGCTTTCCCTACTCCAGGCTGCGACAGACAACGCAGATGACAGCAGCCAGAAGAAGACAGACTGGAAAGAGGCTCCGTATCAGCACAGTGATCTTGCTCAGCAACCAGGGAAAGCCCAAGAGGAGACGCTCATGGACCACAGCTGACAGACAAAGCGTGGCTGCAGGAACTCTACCCTTTTGGGCACATCAAGAAGTAACCCTCCTAGAAGCTGGCGGGAGACAGTGAGCCTCCTTCCTGGATATCCTCTCCCCACCCCGCACCCACGTCTCACTCCCTCTAACTTCAGTCCTGCAGCAAATGGTACGCGTTGTAATTGTCTCCAGAGAGACGGCAGAAAGACCAGAGTTGAAAAAGGTGTGCCTGGGGCTGGAAGGGGCTGTGAAGGGGTGAGCACAGGAGGCCAGCACAGGTCTGCGGCAGGGATCGGGATGGGAGAGACGGAGGCACCAGGTTGGGGAGGTGGCTGTTACCAGCTCAGTTTCCAGCAGGATGCCTTTGAGGGAAGACAGGAAGTTCTTGTCCACACCGAAGCCCTGGAGCCCTGAAGCTGCTCCTTCCTCTGGGGGCCGCTCCCGGCAATCCCAAGCATTGAACATGTCTGTGAGGCTCACAGGGCACAGACTCCCCCTCACCAGACTCACAACAGCCCCGGAAAAGGAACAGAAATCTGATTAGGGGAGCAGACAGGAGGAAGATGGTGCTTCAAGAGCCTGAAAGTGATGCTGGGCCCTGCTGCGGGACTCTCTGAGAAGGCAGTCCCTAGGGGAGGCTCGGCCAGATGGGCTTCAATCAGCTAGCTGCCCAGAGTGCCTCTGCTCTTGCCTGTAGGGCCCCTAGGAGGCATGGGGAGGGGTGAGGGAGAGGAGGTTAACCCTCCTCTTCCTCCAGCCTAATCTAAGTTGGAGAAAGAGAGAGGGGAGAGGAAGAGATGGGAAAGAAACCAAAGGGGTTGGGGCGGGGGGGTTGGGGGGAATGAGAGAGAGACAGAGGCAGAGCAAGGAGTTCCCCAGTACCCAAAGCCTGAAGACATTCATGCCCCCTCCCATAACCTTAACCCGCTTCCTTGGCTGGGCCTTTCTCTCTTTTCCTTTAAGGGAGGTGGGAACTGGAGCCCAGCCCAGGCACTACCCTGCTGGACCAAGCTGCAACAGCCAGGACCAGAGGACAAAGGCGGATTGTTAGGGAAACAAGGGGGCGCTATGTGCCTACTGCAGTGCCTCAATGGGCTTCTGTCTCTCCCCCATGTTGAGCTGTCTGACCCCCACTCTTACGTTCAGGGATGGACCAGTGAGGGGATGGGTGTTTGCAATGGACACCAGGGCCAGTGACGGAGCGGAGAAAGTACTAGAAAAGGAAAAGGGATCCAGTTGGGGCCATGGATGCCAAAGACAAATGAGACCATTTTGAAATTATGGATATTTATTTGGATAAATCTCTTCACATTTAATAACAGTTTTCTCCTCAGAATCATCCATGTCAAAGTGGTTACACCTGGCTGCCTACAGAGTCAGTATTCACAAGCAAACAAAATGAAGGGCAAAGGGGGAAATGTGGAGAAAGTGCCTGTGCCGAAAGTCAGAGGGAAGGAGGAGTCAGTAGTGTGGCTTCCAGGGTCAGCAGGCCCTTGGAGACGTCTTCTGAGAGGGAAGGCCATGACAGCATCTTCCAGCAGCCACAAACGGAAACTGAGCTGCTCCTTCCCAAAAGTTCTTTCCGAAAGTGCAAAAGTAGGGGGTTTCTCCCCAAGTTCTCCATCTTGTCCCAGGACCCTGGTGCTTCAGCAGAGCTCTGGAGGGCTTGAGAGCCCAGGTACCCTGGCCCGCTTCGGCAAGACTTCAGCCTCAGGTAGGTGGCAAGCGTGACTAAGAGCTTATAAGGGGCCGCACACACACACAAGCTAAGGAGACGCGGTAGAGCTTACGCTCCAGACAGTAGCCATGATGGCAACCTTGCTGTCCGTGGCATGGCCGCCGGTAGAAGACCGTCTGGTTGTGGTAGATTGGTACCGAGTTGCCCTTTTGGTCCATGTGGGAGCCTGTCTGCAGGCTGACACAGTGTGGGCACAGGCAGCGCGCATGGTACAGGTCCTGGGGCACCCGGTTCAAGTCCCTGTCCAACCTGTGGGAAGAGAACTGATGAGTTCCGGAGGGACAGGTGGGCTGGAGAAGTTGGAAGGAGAAAAGGGTGTGGCTGTGGACTTGGCTTCTTAAATCTGGTCTGGCATCCGATACTGTGTCACTTTAAATGCACCCCCTCCTCTCTTGAGATTTATTCTCTCCAACTATAGTATAGGTAGGGGACTAAAGAGTGGCTTTCCCAGTGGCACTGAATGCCAGGCCCTAGCCATAGTAGCTTCTTTCAGAGGCAGAGGAAGGTGAGTAGCCTCCTGCCAGCCTCCGCCAGACCAGCTCTGCATCTCTCTGATAGGCACGAGGCTTCTCAGTAAGGTATTGTATGTTTTTGTGAGGTTTTAAAATTATAATTATTACAAAACTAAAAACTGGCATGTGACCAGTATGGTGGCACATGCCTATAATCCTGGCACTTGAGAGGTGGGGCAAAGAGTGCCATGAGTTTGAGGCTAGCATGTGTCATATAGCGAGCTCCAGGCCATCAGGGCTACTGAATGAGACCCTGTGTCACAAAAACAAACAAACAAAAACCCTCAACAGCCTGACAGCCAAGCATAAACGGATATATAACCAACACTGGCCATTTCCAAAGCACCGGTCTTACTTCCCAGGGAGAGCTGCTTCATGTCCAGATATTGTCCAAGCAGATATTACAAGCCCATTTTGGACATGGGCAAGAATTTTTTTTTTTTTTTGCCTATTCAGAAAGGATTTGTGGCAAAAAAAAAAAAAAAAAAAAAAAAAAAAAAAAAAAACCAGACCAAAACAAAATAAAAGAACCCAACTACTTAAAAGAAGATATAAAAAGTATTGTGTCCAGCAGCCTAACTAACAGGAAGCCCCAATCTGGTAGAACCATTTCCCATACAAGCCCTGGGGAGACTGGGGTCCAGCTACTGCAAATGCTTCCCAAAGCAGGGTCCATAGTAAACACCCTGGGGGTTTTCTTGCCATTTGTTTGTTTTTAACGCTTCTGCAATCAAAGCTCGGGGACACCTGATGGTCTCTTCTGTGCCGACTTTCTCAAGCACACTTGATACCATCACTTTTTTGCTGCGCAGCAGCTTGTGAGACAAGTGTACAGAGCTTGGGTTGGAAATGGTCTGCTAAGAGGGACTCAGGGCTCACTGCTTCTCAGAGAAGAGGATGGTAAGCTGAGCCCACCCCCATAGACACATCTTCCAGGCAGCCTCTGAGACTACTCCAAAGTATGATGAACTGGTATCTTAGACATACTATCAGAGCTGACCCACTCCCTATACCAGAGAACGTCTCTATGCCCCTCAGAGGACAGGCTAGGCAACAGAGACACGTGGGGAATGAGCACAGAACCCTGGGAAGAAACAGACCCGCAGAAATAGGCTTAGGACCCCCTAAAACTCTAATTTGCAATATTTTGTTTCTCTGCCCCAATTTCATATCATGGCACAAGTAGAGAATTATCAGAGAATTAGCATATTTATGTGACACACTATGTAGAAGACCAAGAGAACCATGATTTTGATTAGAGATAAGAAGCCTGAGATCTAGCCACCCACATGCCTCACAGGAGCCGAGTGACAGCATTTGACACAGTGGTGCTTTGTGTCTGCATCACATATGACAGCTAGACACTTATTAACACTTTAGTTAGAAGAATAGAAGTTATGGGAGAGACCAGACAAGAAACAAAATCAACACAAATATGGGTTTTACGTACATTGTTTCGTTTGATCTATATACTAGCCTCTAGAATGTAATCTAGGGAGAAGAAGGAAGGAAGCCAGCCTGAACTTGGAAACATCACCCAACATAATGCAATGAGAATAGAGCTGAGACTCAAATTCAGGCCTGTTGTAACTCCCAACTTCTCCGGTCCTTACAATTAAAAAAGGCTGATAGGTCAAATTGGGTGGAACTTTCCAGGTCCCTCATCCATCCCCTGGAGGACACATGAATACACCCCGGAGGGAAACAGTAGACTCACTCATAGCTCCAAGGAGAGATGGCCCTGGTGTTGAGGGGCCCATCACTGCTGGCCCTGCAGGATTGTGTGGGCTGTTTAAGAGAGACAGAGGCAGTGTTCCACGTCAGCAACTCCGGAGTGGAGTCTTGTTCTTTGCTGGGGCAGCAGCTGGGCCAGTGACTGCAGTCACTCTGGGTGTGCAAACTGGCCGTGTGGGTTCCCACTATCACAGCCAAGAAAGCAGCAACCTAGAAGCAAAGGCCAGTGAGGAAGCTACTCTCAGGTCCCCGTCACACATGAGCCTCCCCTGGCAGCTCCCTGAGACCAGAAACCTGGCCGCTCAGCCTGCCTGCACACTCAGTACCATCCCTGCGCCTTTTCCTCTCAGCCAATCCGCCTCAGACACCGGGGCCACTCACCTGGTACATGCTGGACACGGCTCACTCACTCAGCCACAGGTACTAATCCCGCCTGGCAGGCCTTCTGGAAGCAGGCTGACTGGACCAGTGGAGGTGCCCTGGTTTTATTTTCAGCAAACCTGTTTTGTTTATTCAAATTTATTTCCACTATCTTTTGGAGGGAGTGACCTGAGATTAAAAAAAAAAAAAGAAAACCAAAAAGAAAAAAAAAAAAAGGAAAAAGGAAAAACCACCCAACAATAACATAAGACCTGGAAGTGTTGCCAAAAGGTGTTTAAATGTTACCCTCATGGAAGTTGTAATAGCTGTCATTATCAGCCTGGCAGCCCATTGGGTAAACTGTTCCTTACCACTTTCCGGGCGGGGGTCGTAGTAAGAGCATCTGCAACTCTGTCTCTGTCTCTGTGAACTGGCATCATGGGAATTTCCCTGGTTGGTTTATTACCTCAAATTAAAGAATGTCGTCTGGTCTTCCTTCCAGGGGCACCACTTTCAAGACTTCTGCTGCTTACTCCTGCCTAGGACCTGACCTCCACTGTCCCCCTCTTCTCACCAGCCGTCCCCATCACCTGTCTAAATGAACACTTCCCTCTTCCTTGTCTTTTTTGTCTTTCATCCACTCTGTCCTCAGACCCCTCCTCATTTTAACGACCCCAACTCTTTGAGCACCATCATCTGTCAGCATGAGTTCTCTGCCAGTGTCCACTACTGTCCCCAGTTTCCTTTTGCCCTCTCAGTTTGCCACCCTGTCCCCGACCTCTTCCTGGGATAAGGATGCAGCCGTCACCAGACAGTGCTACCAGAAGCATATGCAGAAGTTTTCTGGTTGGGTGGGCAAGATGGCAGGAAGACGTTGTGGGTGAACGTCCACACTGCACAAATGAGAAAGCGGATCGTGGAGAAAAGAACACCGTGTTACCTAAGACCTAGCGGGAGGTCTCACCCCTGTTCACAGAGCCCCAGGAACACACAGCAAGGACAAGCTGTCACTCTCGGGCCATAAGGGAGCCAACCTACTCAGCCTGTGCATTCTCATGGGCCTTATTGGATAGGTGAGAGTGTGCAAACTCCAGAAAGACAGATTCCCAAGACACAGGTCGGTCACGGTCCAGCCTGCGGGGGAGGACTGTGCAGACACCGGCCATCACTCTTCATGCAGGCCTTTCTCTGTTTGCCCAGGGATCTATGCCCCACCCCAATACACTCATACACATTGTCTCTAGAATAATGTGTACTGATTTGCATGTGCTTTCCCTCAGAAAATACTCCTGAAGTAACCAAGGGATCAGAAAGTAAACAAAGGGAACCAGGAATATTGTGTACCATAAAGAACCACTCTTTCAAACCCTGTCTCGAAAAAAACCAAAAAAAAAAAAAAAAAAAAAAAAGAACCACTCTTTCAGATGCCATAGGACAAAACAGCCCCAAAGGAGAGCTGTCATGACAACAGAGAGCACTCTCAAGAATTGGAAGAAACAGCTTTGGCGACTCTTAGGGCCCTGAAACAGTGGAAGGCACTGAGGAGAAACCACTGGTGGCCAAGGTTAGGACACTTAGGAGGAGCAACACGACCAGGAATATCTTCAGCTGATGCCCATGCCCACCCTTGCCCCGAAGTTCCCACCCTTGCACCAGGGGTTCCGGACGCTGTCTCCCTATATACGCTGCTGGCCTTGTCTTGCTCCTACACACTTGAGTGTGCCCGACATGGATGGTACTGAGCCCAATAGTAAGAGCACATCATCGTATTATGTCCTGATACTAAAACTATGGCAAGAAAAACCATAATCCTCCTATTACAGATGGAGAACGTGAGACCCAACAGAATTTAATAATCTACCCAAGGTTATGCACGTAGAAAGACTGAGCTGCTTTTCAGTTCCAGCCCTCAATAACTCTGAACCTAAGCTCCTGTCTCTTTAAGACAGGAAACCATAACATTTGGCATGAGCCCCTCCTTAGCTGGCAGTGGATGGAGGGGAATGTGTACCTGTTCGCTTGTGTTGGACATGTTTTATTTGCACCTGCCCAAGACCACAGGGCATTCCTGCCCGCTTTGGCGTTCAGCCCTGGTGGCTGGGATCCATTGTTCCAGCTTCCTGTTCCCCAGCCTTTTGTCTGGCACATGGCCTCAGGTGGCTTGTGGTGTTCCCTAGCAACCCTAAGCCCAGAGTAGGGTCCTTTAGCTAGCAGTGCTGTTTCAGAGAGCAGGATTCCTACAGGTCTCCTCCAGCCGCACCCTGGGGAGCAGAGCTTGACCGGCACACAAGGGGGCGCTCTCAGGCACTAAAAATGATCCCTAACTTGTCTCAGCTGCTGACAGTGCAGAATGGAACCGGCCTGGGTGACTGGGACATTGTTCTTCACAAGAGGCATTTGGGGTCTCTCTCTGGCTCTGTAGCTCAGGCCAGAGGAAAGCTCTGGAAGGCAGATGGGATATCCCTCTAAGTACACGGTCTTCCCCGGGGTTGGCTTTCCCCATAGGTGATGACCAAGCTGACCCATGAACCTATTCTCTGAGCCACAGGCCCCCACCCCACCCTGCTTGCTCAGCCTCAGTCCTTATCTCATTAGTAGCTTTGTGGGACTCTTTAGGGTGACTCCCTGCCATGAGAAACATTTTCCAGAGGGTTTCCTCCTGGGGTGACTAGTTTTGGAATCCCTGAGTCATTTCAGCTTCCAGGGAATCCTTGGGGGTGTGGGGGTGGCACTGGGGAGAATCCTGGAGGCGGGAGCGAAGAAAGGTTGGCCCAACATCTGACATAAGGAGTACCCTCCCAACGTGTCCCTACTTGCCTGGGCCTGACCTGGTAGCCAAACAGGGCTGGAGTTTCTACCCCTGTACCCCTGGGAAAAGAGGTAAGCACCTACCAGGAAAGGGCGGGGAGAACGTGATGAGCTTCATCTTTTATCCTTTGCTTGAGAAAGCTCTCGAGGCTTGTGGTGAGTTCGAATACAGCTACTCTTAAGCTTATTAAAAGGGTACTCATGCCCCTACCTGCTACCTTGAAATTTTAGTCTGTTCATGACCTCGGATGCTCCTTCTGCACGTCCTTCCTCATCGGTAAGAGTGTACGTGGTATTGTGTTTGCATCCCTGGGGGGAAAGGCGGCATCGATGTGAGTGACCTTAGAGATACCAAGATTAGTTGACCTGGACCTAAGGTCCTAAGACAGCGCAGCAGCCACAGGACTCAGCTCCTTTTCACTCACCTTCTAAGAAGCTAGGACTGGAGGTACTAGGATATTGAGATCCTCATCTGCCTGCTGCTAAGCAGGTGCTGCTCTTGGCAGTGGGGCATCCCCATCACACTCTCCCAGGGACCTAGCAATGGCAAAGACGGAGACTTCTGGAATGGTGTTCCCACATTCTGATTTGTAGGTAATAACGACCCTCGATGCTAGTCATTTATAGAGATTTATTTTTATTATTTTAATTATTAGTATGAGGGATGGGGGATATGCACATGAATGGAGGTGCCCACAGAAGTCAGAGGTGTGAGATCCCCCTAGAGCTGCAGGTTACAGCTGATGTAGGTACTGGGAATTGAACTCCGGTCCTCAGGAAGAGCAGTATGTGCTCTTGACCACTGAGCCATATCTCCAGCCTGCTAATTGTTTTTTTTTTTTTTTTTAAATACAGTTGTAAACTACAGAACAGTTAAGCTCAGGAGACTACCTTCAAGGAGAACCCAGTTTGTTCTGGGGAACACACGGAGCTAGCAGATGAAGACTGGAAGGACCCGGGAGAAGGCACCTTTCCAAGGAGAACCCAATTCTGCCCTATATTCATAGCCTCTGTGTCCATCCATCCACTTACCAAATATTTATTAAGCGCCCACTACACACCAGGCACTGACATTCTAAGCGTTAGAGATGAAGAGGAGGACAAGACAGACAGCACCTCTTCCTCCTGAGGCTTACAGTTTAGGAGACAGATGAAGGACAACGAAAAAGCTACACTCGGACTATAATAGAGTGCGGTGAAGAAAAGGAAACGGTGTTGTGGCACGGGGGGTGGCACAGAGTTGCTGTGGAGACAGGAGGGGGTGGGAAGGCCACTCTAAGTGGGAACGCGGTTTTGGCATGATGATGGGAAGGGTCTGGAGGAAGGATAGCCTAACCAAACTCCTAGAGGTGGGGATGGGTTTGACACATTTCACAAGCACATAGGACAAAGGGAATGGAAAACTAGGGGTGATGGGGAGAGTGGGGTGAGAGGAGGTGGAACATACGGGTGGGAAAAGGACCCTGCTGGGAGGAGGGAAGAGAAGGAGAGAAGATGGAGGCCTGGGAAGACAGAAAAGAGTTCCTTCCTTACTACTCTTTAAAAGACGGAGCCAGGGCAAACCGTGCCATAAGATGAGAGGAGGCTGCTCTCTGCAAGGTACCAGCCCCTGAGTTTTCCCCTCCATGTGCACCCTGAAGCCAGAACTCTTTCGAGTATGAGTAACTGAATACCTTCAACACTAAAGGAGAGGGCAGAAGAAAGGGTATATGGATCTGGGAAAGGCGCCCACCCCCTCAACTAAGAACATCCCGTTTTCATGAAAACCCTGTCAGAGGGAGGAGAAACCCTTTGAAGAAAAGCAATGTGCCGGGCACTTTCCATCTGTGTTCTTCTCACCAAAGCAAGGGGGAATGAAAACTCCAAAGTAACATAGCTAAAAAGCCAGGACTTACTCCCAATACAGAAGCTGCCCCTTACCTGTATTGTTTCTGAGGCACTGAGAGTCCCGCCCATTGCTCAGATTATCACCTTGCCTGGACCATTGGCATCCTTTCTACGTAGCTTCTGGCCTGCATCTACTTCTCTGTGCCCATCAGAGCACTTATGTCTGGGGACCAAAGTGCCTTGCCCATCTTTGTTTTGTACTGGTGACCCTGGGTAGGGGTCATACTGCGTCACTCCCCAACAGTGCCAAAGCAGCCAAACCAGATCATCTCCCCCAGAACTGGGGTCTGGAGGATAGAAAGTTTTCCCTAGTGAGCACCTCCAGCCAAACTGGAACTGGGGTAGGACAACTCTCACTTCAGACCTACCGAGACACTTTAAGGTTCCTTTTCTTTCTAACGGACTCTGAGTATGTGGGTGCGTTCTGCACTCCAGCCGAGTCCGGAGCCAGCACCATTCATCCTGTGTTCCTCCAGAAACTGTCACCAAGTCATCTCAGTGCCGCCTCTCCCCTCTGCAGAGGCTTCCAGGCAGTAAGGTGGGGAATGTCTGGGGCAAACACTCTTCCCGCGGGTGGTCCTGGGAAATGCCTGTGGGTAAGGCTGTGACACACTGCGATGTGACAAAGAGTGGTCTCAAAGCCAGCAGTTCACAGAGGTCCTTAAATAGGAGTTCGGATGTTCTTTCCTAAAGAGGTTGCAACTAAACTCTTTATTTTGTGCTTTAAGCGTTCATTTGTTTACGTTTACGTAGACACTGGAAATACACCGCAGCCTTCCACCTCTGTTTAGCAGCCTGGTTTCCAAATACCAGGAACACCCCACCCACAATGGAAGAAGACAACTCTCTCAATCCTCCAAGAAGTTCTGCTGTGTATCTTCTCAAAGTTAAGGGCCAGCGAAGAGGGGTGACTGGAGGAAGGCAAGTAGGAGGCGTTTAGGAGGCAAAGAGCTGAAACTCCCGATTCCAGGCCCTCTAAAAGAGTTCTGCCCTCTTCTGCCCACGGTCTCCACCCCAACTGCTCCAGTAGCTGCAAAAGTCAACCTGAAGAAGAGAAACAGGCCCAGACTGGCAAAGGAGGCTAAAGGGCGGCGCAACCTGACACCCTGCGATCTGGGGCCAGACTCAGGATTCACGTCCTCTCTCCTCTCTCAAGGGCCAGGATCTTTGTCCAACACACCAGACTCCAAGCCTGGGCCCGGGTGGACCTCCCCGGCTCGCCCCCCCCGCCCCCCCCCCTGCAAAGTCAGCGCGGTGAAACCGCCTGGACCCCAGCGAGCCGGAAGCAAGCGCGTTCCCTCCCTCGGGACGGACAGATGTGGGGCTAATGAAAGGGAGGCAGGGAGAGGCGTGGGGCTGGCGGGGGGGGGGGGGGGGGGGGGGGGGGGGGGGGGGGG